>NC_091755.1:30502704-30802704 GCF_043380555.1 Nothobranchius furzeri
TTCCCCCATTTGATTGGCTCCGGCTAATTGTCTCACAGCGGACGTGACATTTTGTTTGGGTAGCACACCTTCTTCACTGTGGATAATGCAGGTGTGGCAGTGGAGGTGGACATAACAGCATGAATGTTTGAAGCTGTGATTCTTCCTGCTTTTGCAAAAACTCGCATTTATGTTGGTCTCTGGTTTTCTCTTCCAGCGCCTCTGCCTCTGCTTCTGACACAGTGACGTAGCATTTCCATTGCTCGCACTGCTGCAGAAGGACAGAAAGTTCACAACCCCTTAGGTGTGCATCATGTATACGTAGAAGGGATTTGAGCAGGACACGAGGCTTGACAGGGTCTGCGTATAAGTGACAGAATCCCTCCATCACAGAGCAGAGTCCAGCTCTGCCTGCATGCATAAGAGCGGAGAGAGAGAGAGTAAGTTCACCAATGTCCTTTGTAGTACTGAACAGCCACCAATACCAGTCTGGATTTTGGGTTCAGAGCAAACATCCTATCCTTCATTTAGCGAACGGTCAAGGGCCCGTTTGCTGGATGCACTGGTGGTGTAGTCTGTTTTGTGTCCCAGGACACCTTGCACTGTCTTCACATTCGAGGGCATTATCCAGTAAGCCTGAACATCTGAAGGTGTGATGTTCCCCCGTAGTGCACAGCAGTGTCAATCTTGTATAGAAGAGCTGTCACATGGGCACATTTCTCTGCAACACCGGCCATACATGTACAATGGGCACTCTCCACCTCACCAGTAGACATTAGGATCACCCAGGGCTGCAGGGGCTTCTGGCTGAGGCGCATGGAGTGATTCACCTGAATCAGTGAGCACAGAGAAATGTGTATCAGAACTGAGGTTCTCAGATTGGGGTATATACTCTAAGTGTGCATTTTTTATATACAAGTAGTTCATAACAGACTTAAAAAAATTTGCAGGGTTTACACACTTAGGGGTGTTATTCGGTTAATGTTGTGGTTCTGGATGGTTATACTGTACAGCTGCCCAGCTATCTAAGCGTTACTTTGAAAAACTACATTTAAGTGCTGTGTAACAGCTCAGCTTTGTTCTTGAATGAGTCATGAGCATGTCAAAGATTTTAGTTATAGCTTATTTTGTTTCTTTCTGACCTTATAGAAAAAGTTGTGCACGTGTATCCGTTCCAAGTTCGCTGTTGCCACAATACAGCTCTGTAGTCCGTAGTTTTATTAACTAACATAAATGGTTATGGGTGAAAGTGGCTGTATACCTTCCAAAATTAAAGATATAATGTGCAATTTACATAGAAAACATTTACTGCTGATTCCCAAAAAGGTAGTTACCTTCTTAACTGAAGTGTAAGACTCCAAAACAAAGTCTTTAACTAGCAAACTCGATATGTGAATAAATGTATTTTTTAACTTGTTTTTGCTTCTTCAACACCAATTCATAATTAAAATTCATACCAGAATTATTCTTTACCTTCTTAAAGGTGTAGCAATCGATGTTTCTGAAGAACCGCCCTCTCAACATTCTTTAAAATGCGCATGCGCACCCCTCTACCAGTCCGTGGAGCGTGCTTGTGCACGCTCTGTTTCCAAGCAACTGCCGGCACTGGACATTGTCTTTAATGTCTCCGCTCAAAGATGTGTTCAGATTCAGATGCAGCAGCCCCCTGTCCTCATGTAAAAAGAAAATAAACTAAACGTGCTTTGCGGATCGATGAGCCGAAAATTTCCACTATACTCTCGAAGGATTCACGATACAGACAGCGGAGCGGTCAGAAGGATTCTGTGTCAGCAAAGCGCATCTCTTTAGGTAGATAAGCATAAAATCCTAGACTGCTCCTTCTTTGCAGCCACCGTACACATACTTTCCGAAACTTGAAATGACGATTGCGGCAACGCATCAACAATAAAACAAGTGGAAGCATTTCCTCTATTTACAGCTCTCTCGCCGTTTGTTTATTTTTTCACATGCAGACCGGGCACTGCCATGTTGGAATCACATCGGCAAAGAATGCGCTTTGTTTGGCCAGTAGAATATTTCAGAAGCTGATGCACGCAAACAAATATAGAACAGGTTTTATTTTCATACAGTTCTTCTAGCAGTAATCTCAAATGCATTCCTCCAAATAGCATGCCGAACTTTAGCTTACCTGTCGAGCCGAAAACAGGCAACCGCAGCATCTGTGGACAGCTCAACCGTCTCTTTCAGTAAACGCCAATGTTGAAAAGAGTCTCCTAAAAACACCCTGGTCTTATTTCTCATTTCAGAGGCCTTTCTCTTCTTTTCGTAGACTTTGAAGACACCTTTTCTCTTGCGACTCTCAGCCATTTTCAAAAGAACCCGTTGAGATAAAAGTGGGCAACCCGTTAAGAAAAAAGAATGTGCATAAGCAAGGAGAAAACTGACCCAGGGGCAAGCACGTATGACGGACTTACGCAGAGGCTTCGCTGGAATGATTGACAGTTATGCGGACCAATGGTTGACGTGATTGACTTTACAAATGAAAAAGGAAAAGGGTGGTATGAACCTCCCTTGTTTACGGGAGTACTATCACGCTGCCCAGCTGAGACCCCTCGTGTGCATGTTCTCTCCAACCTATACATCAGGAAGGAAAGATATAGAGGAGACATTAATAAAAAAGGTATCGTTGAAAGCTCTATTAGCAGATCCCAAACTACAATCCAAATTTAAGCTCCCGCGTGAGCACACTACACAAACAGCAATATCAATCTGGAAAGAAACAAGTCAAAAGTGTAGCTTGGAGGAAGATTCTAAAATTTTGTTGTGGCCGGCTTTTGACTCAGATTTTACACCTAACCAACATGATAACAGATTCAGGATGTGGATCTCCAAAGGGTTAACCAGCTATAATTCATTCATCCACAAGGGGGCATTCCAATCATTTGAGACACTGAGGCAAAAACATGGGTTGGGGTCTGATGACTTCTTCCACTATCTACAAATCAGGCATTATTTATTTTATTATTTATTTCCAAACTATATGAGGGCCTTCTGCAAAGTAAAGGGGACAACACGTACTACGTGAAAGAAAAACGGGAAAAGGAAGGAGGGTTTAATGTTACCGAGGAGAACTGGGATCATAGTTGTAAAATTTCATGGGCCTCAACAAGGTCAAATGTCTGGCGTGAATTCTGTTGGAAAATTACAATGCATTACTTTATTACACCGAAACAGCAAAGTTACCGGGGAAAGGGAGATACATGATGGAGATGCAGTAGTGAGGGAGCAAATCATTTTCTTTTTTTTTTTGGAGCTCTCATAGGATCCAAAGTTACTGGATAGATATTCACCAACATATTCAAAATGTATTTTCAATGGTCTTCATGTTAGGACGCGCTGGTGAGTGGAGTGGAGATAAGGATTCAAACGCTGGGGAGGAAGCAGGCAGGCAGACAAACTAGAAAACTCAAAAGGGTTTTAATGAACTCTGGACACAGGACGTGGAAACAAGGAGGCAGAAAGAGACACAGAACTAGAGGGGTGTAAATACAAGAGGGCTGGGATCTTGGGTGATTGGGAAACGAGAGGCAGGTGGGAGCAATCAACAGCGACACAGGCTGAACCAAATGGGGAGACAGGACAGGGTGTGACACTTCACCCTCTCATTTGAAACACTGTTTTTGGGGACTATAGAATCAGACAACCTCAATAATAAAGACTGGAAACTTCTCTATGGTCTATTAGCTGCAAGCAAGAAGGCCATCACTAAAATGTGGCTCAAGCCCAATCACCCGACAATGGAGGACTGGATCAATATCACGCTGAACATTTACAAAATGGAAAAAATAGCATAACTGAAACTGCAAATTGACTCATTCTACGCCACTTGGTCCAAGTGGATACAATATATGAAGCCAGTAGGATCGGACTTTGTTTGAACCTTTTAAACATGCTGCTGTCGGCAGAGGCGGTTTTACCATTAGGCATAGGTAGGCGGCCGCTTGGGGCCCCCATGTGTTGGGGGGGGGCCCCCTAGCCCTGACCACAACATTATTACCAACCTGTGGCTGCAGACGGGATTGGACATGCGCCCTCCTCATTACCATAATTCCTGAACCGTTCAAGATATCATTAAAATTCCAAAAGTGCTGAAAAGATTAAAAGTGGGGCTTTTCGTGCATATACAATACATTACGGTAGCCACCGGGATTCCCTGTTTTGAGCGCAACGAATCACAACACAGATTCAGAGACGTGCTGAGTTAGTCATCCAAAATGCTCACGTTTATAACTTTTGAATGGCTGATCTGATCCAAGAAATTCCAACCGTTCCTAAAAGTACATAAAAGCAGCTTTCCAGCGATCTATAGCATGAAGCAATCAGAGTTAGGGAAAATATCGCTACGAGGGGAAATCCTGCAGATTGAAACGGAGCGCAGCGCCGCGGTGAAAGCGGATAACGGGACGGGGAAGCTAATCAGCATAAAAGCCAGCATGAAATTATGGAAATGCCTCAAAGAAAATCAACACAATCTGTTAGGTGTCCCAGAAGGCTTATATCTGAAGACAGTGACCATGAAGAAGGACAGATCTCCGGTGAACCAGGATATGAACGTTTGTTCAGTCTTTATATATTTTTTTTATTTGAACAACCCTCAAATATTTGCTAATTGTAAGATTCAGCTTCATTCCAGCATTATTTATCTTTTTACAATAAATAATTATTTTTGCTAAAACAAAAGTTTTTGGTATAGCAGTGCACGGTGTGCCAGAGAAGCACCCCATGGCAGTGAGGTGTGCAGGACTCTGCCTGCACCTGGAGAGAAGCTGCTTCAAGGTCTATCACATCAAATAAAAACGTCTGAAAGTTTACAAAAATAAATGGTCTTAAAAACTGCTAAAAAAGATACCGGTTCAAACTTTTTTAAGAATAGATGCATTACAGTCAGTGGCGGCTGGCCAGTAGAGGGCGATAGGGTGCCGCCCTCCCAGTTTCCCCTGTGTTTTTAATTTTTATTTTAAAAAATAAATAAATAAAATGAACAATAATCACATATTCTAAGTTAATTGTGTGTTTTGTAACAAAAATAAATCATATATATATATATCTATATTGGTCTCTGCCGGTCTCTGCCGATCTCTGCCGGTCTCTGCCGAGCGGTGGAGGCTGTGTGCTGTTTTTCAATCACCCAAACAAGACGGGACCAGCTGTCCAATTGCTGACAAGAAAATCAAAGGGTAGGAATGGGAATGTATCCAATCAGCGTCGACGTTGTTTCAGAAGCATGATGGGCGATAGAGCTACCGCCAAGGCTTTCGTTGGTGCTCGGTAGAACTCGGAGAGTCTCGACTCCAGCACGTTTTTGGTCGTGACTCGTGACTGTCATGACACAGACGTAGACATGGACGCCAGTGCGCCTACAACATGGATACCGGATCTCAGCAGCCACTGAATTCAGTTCGGTCTCTTCTCCAGTATCCGTTCGAGAGGAGAACTATGGTGGAAAAACTTAATGTCAAAGAGCTTGGACCAGATCAGCCCGACGTAAAGATAAGCCAGCAGGACAAGAAGGGTAAACTGTACACACGACGCTTCTCCCAAAATTGGTACACCAGGAAGCAGTGGCTAGCTGGATGCAATCACGCTAATGCGTTATTTTGCTTTCTGTGTTTGTTGTTCAAAACGGCTGGGATCCACTGAAGGTGGATGTGGAACTTGTGTCTCATTGGGGACTCCATTCATTCTCTGACTGACGAATGCAGCGCATCAGTGCAGCAGCCAACAAAGAAACGGAGGACGTTTGGACAGGGAGAACAGCAGCTGGATGCAGAGGTAAGCTGTACATTACATTTCTGTAAACAAGACAATCAGAATCAGAAATCCTTGGTTGTCCCACAAACCGGGACATTTGTTTAATAACATGTACATTGTTTAATGCGCAATAACTGTAAAAACTAATTTCAACACACATACCTATTATACATATTTAATCATGTAAATGTGTATTTCAAGTAAATTTGTACATACATCAATCTGATTCCATTTTAATTGTTACACTTCTGCTGCAGCAAACAAATTTCCCAGTTTTTGGGACAATAAAACATTTCTGATTCTCAATGAGATGTTTTTACATTTGAAGTAAAAACATCTCATTGAGAACCAGAAATGTTTTATTGTCCCAAAAAGTGGGAAATATGACATTTGTAAGAGGATACTGATGACATTATTTCCTATGAAAGTGTTTCCACTTTCCATAAGTCCTAACAGTGTAAATTTCTGGCATTTTGTCTAAGTAGTGTTTACTACCTTTACTGTAACAGTGACCTGCTCATAATTTTTCGTGTTCACTCAAATGTTGAAATTAAACAAAATGTTTTTGTTACTTGCCTCTTGCATTGCATATTTACCATTTATGGTCATGTTATTTTATGTGCAATTTAATGCAGTATTTTTCAACTTTGGTCCGCAAGGCAGCGTGCCAATAGTCAGAAACACCTGGATTAATCAGTTTGTCCAATGATGTAAGACAGGAAATAAAAGAGCTGTGCTTAATTCAGGACATAGTGAAGTTGTGCACAAAGCTCAGAAAGCACAAGTTTGTTTAAAAAATAATAGCACAGCCCCACCAAAAATATTTTTCACCAGCCGCCACTGATTACAGTTCAAAGTTTAAATTTGAAGTTCCTTTTCAGTAATAACTGTAAAAAATTCAAATCCGTTTTTTGCCTTTTTCACTTTTAAGCTGATTTTTTAAAGGCTGTAATAGAAATAAATTCTAAATAGAAGAAGAAGAAAATATCATTTCTATAGCGCCTCAAGATAAAAATCATGAGGCGCTTCACATAAACAAAAAAATATATATAAAAAAGCATTTAGAAAATGTTTAAAAACATATTTAAAATGAGCAAAAATTAGGCAATTGTGATTTAAAAGAAAAAATGTTAAAAAGGGAGAGAGTGAATAGGAAAGAGGGAAATCAGTGGATCCTAAGGAAGGTGGAATAGGTGGGGAGAGCAGAATAAAGAGAAAGGGGTTGAAGAAGGTCATACAAAAGCCAGCTTGAACAAGTGAGTCTTCAGCTGCTTTTTGAAGGAGACCACTGAGTTCACTGATCTCAGACTCGGGGGGAGAGAGTTCCAGAGTGTGGGGGCCACAGCAGCAGATGATCTGTCACCTTTGGTCTTTAGCCTGGTGTGCTGCACAACCAGTAGGCTTTGATCACTGGACCTCAGGGACCTGCTGGGGGTGTAGGGACTAAGAAGATCACCAATGTATGATGGTGCTTGTCCATGTAAGGCCCTATAGACCAGCACCAGGATCTTGAAATGAACCCTGAAGTTGACTGGCAGCCAGTGAAGCTGGATGAGAAGTGGCTTCACGTTTCTTTTCGTGAAATGTTGAAGTGGTTTGGAAATACAAACCATACACTGAAAAATGAGGTTGTTCTGAAAAAAGGAGAAGAGTTACACACTTTGCACTTTTTATTACAATTTTACAGCCATAAGATTAAAAAAATACCAGGCGGCCCTGTTATAATTATGGTCATAAGAGGGTTATTAAGACGGCGATGCACAAACAGGAAGTGATTGGTAGTCATTCCACTCCAATCCAGTTGGTGGCGGTAATGCACCAAATTGTTGTTTGCCAAGTCCCATAAGACCACAAATAATAATAATAAGAGAGGCGGGAGTGTTCGTAACAAACGCAAAGCGATAGTCAAAACATTAAGCATGACATGAAGTTATCCTAGTGGCTCCAATAAGAGAAAGAAGCATCATGCTTCATAAAAGCTTTTATTTTCACTTCTGAAAGTGACGTCGTTTTTCGATGTAAACATCAATAGGAAGCAGAAAAGGAAAGACAATGGAAAATGTTTAAAGGGAGGAAAACATAGACCAAAATGGAAAATAGAAAAAAATAACTAAGGCTAAAGCACAGGAGCACTGACAGGAAGAAGAAAGCAGAGCAAATATTGAAGGCACTCAAAGGGAGGGAAGTACAGGAAAAAAGAGGAGGACTAATAAAAAGGGAATATAACTCATGTCAGAAGAAGGTAGAGTTTCGCAAATCCAGTTAAAGGTAAGATTGTCGAAAATTTAGTATAAGGGTCCCCATGTCTTTGTTCGCCTTGGGCCCCCAAATTGCTAAATCCGCCCCTGGCTGTCGGGAACACATATCAACCTGTCCCCCCAAGTGTTAAGGAGTTCAAGTGGCTGTTTAAAAACAAAAAAAGGGAAGACAATTGTACGCTGTGTTGCAGATTGTATTTTATTTATTTATTTAATATTGTGCTTCCTCAATAACAGCAAATTTAAAAAAAATCAACAAATTAGTATTTAAAGAGTATAAGAATTGCACACCTAGCGGCGGCCTATTGGGGGCCAAAACCAGGGGTATTTGCAAACATTGCCACAAAATGATGGGCAACACTTCAGCTCACCACGGCAATCACCATCATTTCTACAGTGTGAGTGACATCGATGGGTGAAGAAGTCATCAGGATTACATTGTCCTGGCTTCACTGAGGAACATCAAAACAGAAACATTCAGCCTCTTTATATTTAGCAGCATTGTGGCAGTATTTGAGGAATTTAACTCCTTTGGTCATATTTCACCTGGAATCTGAGACATGCACACGTGTCCACACCCATTAGAGCAGCATATCTGATCGTGGCCAGGACAATCCGCATCACTTGAACACTGATCAATACAAATCCCCATATCCCCTGGAGGCATTGGACAGCCTGGTAATGCTGAGAGGAAATAAATAATAATTAATGCGAAGACTTAAATAAATGGAAATATCATCTTGGAAAATAAAGTTTTTCCTCGTAAAGCTGTCGGGAGATATCTTCTACTATTTCATTCACTGAGTGGATTTAACAAGATAAAAAAAAAGGTTCTTACTTGGAACTGGAGGGGTGCAACCAGATCTGGAGAAAAACGTGCAACATTTCTGATCTCCTGGGCAGTCTCTGTCATAATTACATGGTTGCAATGGTGCAAACGACTCAAAGATGCGCGGACAGTTACCTGGATTCAGAAGAGAGTCAAGTTAAGATTTATCAGTGTCGAGTTATCATACATGAACATAACACACGTGGGAGAAAACAAGCTCACTCACCAGGTTTTGGCATTATTGCGTTGGATTGAACAAAAGCACAAAACAACACAATCAAGGCAGCTTTTCTAGACCTGAGTGTCTCCATGATGATTTGTCTCAGCCAGAAATCTGCCCTTGTTGTCCTGTTTAGGAATCCCCTGGCTTATAAACTGTAACTGGAGCAGCTAGGATGCTGGGTCCTTGTGTCTGTAGAGTTACTTCTGCCAATTCATCCAATTCTTTCCATTATTATTTTTTTCTTATTTGAAAAAGTTTACATTCAAATAATGCAAATAAAAATTTGAAACATGCTGTGACAATTTCTGAGTTGTGGCTTGGTTTTTCATTCTGTGTCATAATCAGTTTATTATGGTCATGGCCTTTATTATTTTAGACTTGTTTTACATTTACATTGTTTAAGGTCAGAAAAGTCATGTATGCTTTATGTCGACTTAATGATTGTACAACACATAATATGTTTATGGCATATAAACCTGTGTGTGTGTCTGTGTGTGTGTGTTGTTGTTGTTGATTCTGATTTCATTATTTATGACCCAGACATGTTCCACACATGAGCTCTCAGCCCAGATATTGCCAACATCAGCTTTATTACGAGATCTTTTGTTTGTTGTCTTGCTGCCAGTGGAGAAAAACGAGATAAAATGACACTGAAAGTTCAGAGTGATTCGGTCAAAATGTCCCAAAATGACCAATAATCAGATGAGATGATAAAACATACCCTGGCAAATAGGGTGCTGGTGTAAAAGTCCACACATTCAGAATCTTATCAGGTCACAGACATTTGGACTTTGCCTTTATTTGTGTTTTTGGTGGTATATGTTTCAGTTTTCATACAAATCCAGTTCAAACTCGATGAAAGCTGCATACATTTCAGCAGAACAGAGCATGATGATGTCATGCACTTTATCTTTTGAGTATCTAAACTTTCCTAAAATATTGCAAACAAACTGGTCTTACTTTCACAAACTTTACAATTATTGTACAGATTATTAAACCGGATGTAGGCATTTTGTTAAAGCTTATGCTATTATAAATAAAAGTTTTTTTATTGGGATTCATATGAAGGACGATATATGATGAAACATCAGGCAGTTGCTGCACTCTCCAACTTTTTTATTTATTACATGCATTGTGTACATGTTTTAATTTCCTGCAGAAACGGTGTTTAAAATGAACTCAAAGTGTTTGTTTTGATGTTTATTGAAAACAATTGACATGTTCATGCAGGTTTCACTGCTGTTAATAAAATATGTTTAATCCAACTAAATAAATAAATAATGCACAAACAAATTGTAATATTATTAATAATAATAATTTTCAAGCAAATCTTTATGTATTTGCATACAATGTTCTGCATATGTGTGCATGTTTGATGTCACATTTAACCACCCCTCCCCAATCCAAGAAAAACACAAGTAAAGTTTCATTGTTTAAAACAATACTTTTAATTGAAATATACATTTTTGATTGTTTTATTTTATTTATTTTTGGTTTGTTTGCTTAAATTTCTTTGTGATCTACAAAGTTATGAAGAAATAAGGAAATCACAATTAAGAGACAAATTATGAGCATCATAGAGCAACAACAATAAAACTTTGAATGTCTTGACCATCTCTATAAAAAAAGATCAGTAAGCACTTTCCTATTTCCAAACAATAATTTCCTTCTCAAAGATTAAATAAAATCATATCAACAAATCACTTTGTTTTTCAGTGATCTGATCACTTTTGCAGACTTATTTTAGGATGAGAGTCGTCTACTGCAAAAGTTAAATGATCTACATCATAATTTTAAAACATGATTTAAAAGACTGATTTTCTTCAAGAAGAATTAATAATTTTGTGGTGCAGATGCTCAGATGCTGAAATGCCATACTAATTAAAGAAAAAAACCACAAACATAACAAGAGAAAAATAAACCATTTACTGTATTATTTTTGCTAATTTACAATATATGTGTGATCACATGGGTATCCTGCAGAAATGACCACAGAAAGATGGGCAGCACTTGTCATCCCCTGAACAATAACCATTATCAAGGCAGGTTACTCCACACGGAGAGAAGGTTGGGAAACCGCAAAACCCCGGCTTCACTGACACACCACAGATAAAACCACTCAGTTATAACATATTCTGTGAGAGATCCTTCAGAAATGTGGCCATATTGGTCCTAACTCACCTATTTTTGGTGGCATGCACTCTTTCGCGCATCCATTGAAGCTGCATTTTTTACCACGCTTGCAGTCGTCATCACATTCACACTCTTGCTGACACGTGCCGGTCCCACTCGAGTCAGGACACAAAGCTTTTACTGAAAGCAAATACAAGGCATCATATGGAGAGATATTAAATCTGTTTTTTTTTCCTTTTTAAATAAATATTCATGCTTCGTTCCAACATCCCAACAGCTGCTTGTGTCGGCACCACTCACTGTAATGAGGGGCAACACAAACAGACCCACAGTTATAGGTGCAGCATTTTTCATAATCTTCACAGTCTTGGTCACTTGAACATCCCAAACGTGATGGAAAAGTGTAAAGCGTGTGTGGGCATTGTCCTGGTTTTGGAGGGGGCTCTGAGGGGGGAAACACAAAACAAAAACAGAGCCGGGTTAGTGCTGAAGCCAAGAAACATTTGCAGTAAGATTTCAGACGAGTACTGTGAAACAGACAGATAAATGGTACTTACATTGAAGAAAAAAACAGACTTCCCATTGTGTTTGGCAAACAGTGCATAAGAATGCACCACCAAGTGTGTACCAGTGTGTCTCCATGGTCATTTAATGCACACACACACTGTGCTTCTGAACTCCTGTTTGGACAAATATCCAAGAACACAAACAGTCGACTGAGCAGCATAGAGGACGCTGGGTCCTTGTGCCTGCACTCCTCTTCCACTGGGATTCCTTTACTTATCTGTTATTTTTACACATTAAACATACAACAAAAATTATGTGATTAGGTGTTCAGCAGCTCCAGAGATGCAAAACACCTCTAAAATATCTATTATTATCATTCAGTTTTATTTGCATATATTTCGTGCAAGAGCAATAACTGTGCTGGTAAGGTCTCAATAACTAACAGGGCGACTACAAATTGAAATGAAAAACAGTCTAGTTATCAATATTTAATTAAAATGATGTACTTGCTGTACTGAAGAAATGTCAGCTCTCGCTGTGTGCCAATTCTTTTCTCCAACCCTGGGGGCTAAGTCCCCCTTGTCTTTCAATACTAGTGACATCCCTGTAACATAATAAATGTCTGCAAAAAATGCCTTTTCCATCAAAGTGATAAAACACTGTGATATAAATGATGTAAATGATGTAAAGTAGATTTTTTAAAGTATTTTTTTAATTATTATTATTATTTACAGGAGAGGAGGTACAAGAAGGAAGTTCAAACTGTTGAATAACCTTTGATTTTCTGAAAATGAAAAAAATAATTTTGAAATTAAATAATCAAAAATGTACTAGAAAAATAGCAAAAAGCACCCTCAATTTAGACACTGTTTATTTTTCATTGAAGATTAAAACAGTTAATTTCTTGTTTCAGTGATGATTGATGCATTTAATTTCTGATGCCCCGTCCTCCATAAAAAAATCTCAAAGGGCTAAATGTAGCAATTAAACTCAGATTTCAAGTTATTGATTAGAAAATAACAAAAAGAGCCATCAATTTTACTGTTATTCTTATATGTCTGATTTAAATATTTCAGGACAACAAATTTAATCACAGTTTCTCTCAACTGCTTTGGTGAATTTATTCCAAATTCTAATTCTCTTTGTCAATTATGCACATAATCATAGCAGTTTCTCACTCCTTCTAACAAACTACAAATTACAAACACCTTTGGTTATGCATTAATTGCTGTTTCATCTAATTTTTTAATGTCACGTCAGTCCAAATGAATTATACTCATGAAGGATGAATAATCACTCCCTACAAAATAGTTCTCTTTTTTTTTTGCTTGAGTCAAAAGATACAAAAATGTTGAACTATATGTCAATCAATTTTATGCAATTTTTAAAGAATGACAACATCATAACCACCAATCACTTTGTTTTTCAGTGATCTGATCACTTTTTCAGACTTATTTTAGGATGAGAGTCGTCAACTGCAAAAGTTAAATGATCTACATCATAATTTTAAAACATGATTAGGGGAGGTTTCAACTACCAAGGTGGATGTTAAAAGTAGAGGGTATTTGTAACCTCCCCCTCGCCAGCTGGTATGTTCTAACGTTCCCCTTGGGTGGCAAATACGAAAATTCACAGTCAGAATGCAGTGAGAGTAACGTTTTAGGTAGCAAGAGGGTTAAGGTTAGGATGAGGGTGAGGGGATTGTTATAAATAGCAAAACATTAAGGTTTAGGTGCGGTTAAATGAGCTGGTTCAATGCCGCATCAGCAGACATCCCATCGCGTCAGTTTTACGCTGCATTGGGATCTGCAGTCAGAAAAGGGAAAAACCCCTTTTCGCACATAAGTGACGAAAAAGGCAATGTGTTGAATATAATGGCGATCTCTAAAGTAACATCTAACAATGACATCTCATCCATTTTAAAGGTGACAGAACTCAGTACGAATAAACTAGCCCTAAAAGAAAGAGATCATCAAATAAACATGCACTCACATTCATGATGTTGAGATTTTGTTCAATATGCTTGTATTCTTGTCCAGATTAAGATTAAGAGTTGGGGACTGATGGCACAATGGGACTTGCACAGGAAAGGCCACAATTTGAAGGACAGCACTTCAGCTCATTGCTACAGTCGTTATCATGTTCGCAGTGATCACAACAGCGGGTGCGCCACACATAATCGGGACATTCTCCTGGCTTTACTGAAACACAAAAGCATTCGGTCAGTTTCTAACCTACAGCTGTGTGGGAGGACTAACTGAAACATTTCACTACTTTAATTGTGTCTCACTTGGTTTTGAAGACATGCACAAGTGTCCACACCAAGTAGCGCAGCACTTTTCACCAAATCGGCAGTCGCTGTCAGAATAACAGTCCTGATCACAAATCGGCATCTGATTTGCGTTGATCGGACACCCTAGTGTAGCTGAGAGGAAAGAGAAGACAAAGAAAGTTCAGATTTTATAAAACTGAACACTAAAATGTTTCTAATTGTTTCTAAAGAAACAATTAGAAACAATTCTGGGGGTGGGGGGGGGGGGGGGGGGGGGGGGGGGGGGCTTACACAGCTCCGTAGCTGTACACGCAACATTTATCATCACATTCACAGTCTCTGTCAAATCTACATGTTCTTCCTGGCATGATGGGATTAAAGACTTTTGGACAGTTACCTGGTTTAAGACAGAGGTGTAATAAACGTTAATGAAAGAATCAGGTCAACATCTTAGGTAAATAACCCGGAAAACAAACTGAACACATTTGAGAAAACTTACCACGTTTTGGCATGATTGAGTTGGAGGACAAAAAGACACAAAACCCTAAAAGCAGGCCAGCTACCGTGGACCAGTGAGTCCTCATGTTGACTTATCTCAATCAGGAATCTGCTCCTGGTGTCCTATTTGGGGGGGTGGGGGGGACGACGACTTCCTCCTTAAGTCTATGACCATATTTGTCTGTTTTGTTTGTGTGTGCTATATTAGAACTGTGGATGATATTTTAATGAATACAATAAATGTATCCAAATCTATGTATAGCATGCAAAAAGATATATATATATATACATACATACATACGCACACACACACAAACTGGAGGAGTGGCTAAAGCAGATCCCAGCAAAAACATTAATCTTAGCCCAGAAAAGTGCAGTTCTAGGAACAGCTAAGTTACTGAGCAGAACCTTCAGCTCCCAGGCCCGAGCTTGGAAGGATGAGACCACCTGCAGAGGGTGATTGAATTGTTTTCTTTTTTTTACATAACAATATTGATAGATGACCTGCACTTGTATAGTGCCTTTCAAAGTTGAAGGACTCCGACACGCACTACAGTGTATCATTCATCTATCCATGCATTCAAACACTAGTGGTGATGAGCCTGGACTAGGATAAAAATTCAGTCCTGGAATTACTCCATCCCGCCGGCCCTCAGAGCAGCGGTGCTGGTATGTGAGATTGATCATCTGGCATACTTGGCACTTCATCTCCAGGACAGTCTCTGTCCAAATTGCATAATGCTTATAGAAGTGGTGGTGGTGGTGGTGGTGGGGGGGGGGGGGGGGGGGGGTGAGGAGGTTTTGGTTAAAGAGCAATCCATTAAAGGAGATAAAAAATACATTATTTTTTAAAATAAACTCAAGTACATCTTTCTGCCAGTGGTGTGTCCAGATCTTTTAAAATGGGGTGGCCCAGGTGGGGCACAACTTTGTGCATGGGTGGCACCAATGGTTATGCTCTTTTTGTTTTACCCCCAAGCCTTTTTGTGGACAATAAAAAGCCATGGTTTTGCTCAGTTGCAATAACTTCCCACCCATCTGGCTGACATATTGCTGTATTCGACCGCTATGGATTTCAGTCAACAGGGGCTGTCTGCCATTACATTGTGAAAGAACATAAAACATAAAAATATGTTTTTCTAAATAAACAGGCTTTGAGTTGGTTAGCAGCTCCTGCTGAAAAGTTTCACTTTATTATAGAAACAGAAATATAATTTATTGACACTTTGATAAAGTTATAAAAAAAATTAAAGTGTTTTATTTCTTTTTTTCCAGTCAGTACATTGAATTTTGCACTAATTTGCCCTCTGTTTTCCTGGGGCGTGGCTAACAGCGCATAATTTGACATTTAATATATTTAAATGCTGTTTAAGGGTAAGTATCCATCCATTTTCGACCGCTTATTCGGGGTCGGGCCTAAGCAGGGAGGCCCAGACTTCCTTCGCCCCAGCCAGTTGGGCAGGGGATACCCAAGGAGTTCCTTGGCCAGCTGAGAGACATAGTCCCTCCAGCGTGTTCTGGGTCTTCTTTTGTCTTCTCCCAGTTGGACGTACCCAGAAATCCTTACCAGAGAGGCATCCAGGAGTAGGGTGACCAGATCCCAACTTGCCAAATGTGGGACAGAGATACTCAATGTGGGACAACGTGAAGTTTCAATGTAATGAGAAAAAAAAGAGTATTTTCTGCCTTTTAGCCCTAACATCAATGTTATATATACATAAAATGATTATTCTTATTATCATCATTTATTTCTTGTATTTATTTTATTTGAATTCAACACGAACAAGCATACAGCAGCTTTACTATTTCACAGTTCCTCTCAAGTTACCACAACATAACTCTGTAGTGGCTCTGATCATTTCAATAATATAGATAGGCCCACAATAATAAAAAAAAATAAAATGCAGGTTTAAGTAGCTTTTCAGAGTTTCATTGAATGTTTTCCACAACAGGTTGGCATTAAAATTACCAGTAATAGTTTTTAGATTTATTTATGTTTGTTTTTAATTATTTTTCCACTAAAATCAGCATCTCAGAAAAAAATCCACACTTTTTCGCTATTTTTTTTCTTAATTCAGAAACAAAATGATTTTTTAAAACATCACAACAATCTCTTCTAATTTTAGGCAAGAGAATAAACATCAGATTCTAATCTCTAAAAATTCAGATCTAATCTAATAATAGAGTTTCTTAGAGTTACTTTTGCCTCAAATTTCTGAGAATATGTGATGAAAGCTTCCATTTATTCTCTCATTATTTCTTCACTGTGCTTTAAGGGGCTCAGCATGTACACAGGTATCTGAAACCGCAGCACCTTGTCTGTTTTAGAGCCTCCATTGTGTTTATCATGGACCTGTCTAATTACTGGAAAACCTGCTTTTGACCTCTTCATATTAGACTTTGCACCGAGACATGAAAAATGACTCAGAAACAACAAATACTCTGTCGAGTATCTCTGAACAGGTTTAATTCACAAGTTTACAGCATTTTCTCCACCGTGCTCACTCACGCTTGTTTTGGTGGTTCGGGTGCACTCCACACACGCTCCAGATCTGCGTTAAAGTCCCGCCTCCGTTTGATTGACCGCAACAGGCAGATTTTTCCGCAGTTTCTTTTATGAGATTGAAACCCAAAACGGGAAACTGTCAATAATGCGGGGCATGAGTCTGATTTGCGGGACACGTGAAAAGTAATGAAAATGCGGGACATCTGCTCACCCTATCCAGGAGGCAGCCTAACTAGTTTCCAGAGCCACTTTAACTGGCTTCTCTCAATATGGAGGAGCAGCGGATCTACTCTATGCCCCTCCCAAATGACCAAGCTACTCACCCTATTGCTAAGGGAGAGCCAAGCCACCCTGCGGAGAAAACTCATTTCAGCCACTTGTATCCATAATCTCATTCTTTTGGTCACTACCCAGAGGAAGTATTACTAGTACTTAGAATACAGTACCAGGATTGTGCAAAGTAATGAAATACATTACAAAATACATTTTATAGCAGGTATTCAGTGTTCCGTAACTAAATCCATTTACAACATATTCTCCCCAACACTGATTGTAAATACCAGTGTTACGAACCCGGAGGTTTCTGCTCTCCACCAGGTGACCTCCTGCTGCAGGCCGCAGTTCCTGCAGTCCTGCCATACAGCACCAGAGGCCAGAGGAGTGATATGGAGCAGCTGCACCAAATCAGCAATCAGCTGCTCCTGAAGCCTTTTAAGCCTCCTCACTCAATGATTCAGGGGACAACTCCAGATCATTTATCTGTGTACACAGTGGAGATGATAGCTATATTATTTAGTCTTCAATGGATGGAACAAAATAGAATTAAAAAAGGAATTATATGTACTGATTTGTTGTCTGTATTAGTGTCAGTTAAATTAATGTCTGCCAAAAGTCGAAGAGATATTTTATATGAAATATATGAGACCATATTTAGATTAAGGAAATTGGGTACTGAAGTTAACTTTTTATGGGTACCGGCACATAGAGGAGTAGAAGGAAATGAAATGGCTGATTTTTTTGCAAAAAAGGCTAGAAGAGAGAGAAATACTGGATATTGCATATAGTGCCGCTGAAATTAAATCTATCATTAAAGCACATATAATGGCAGAGTGGCAAAGAATGTGAGAAAGGAAGACATTTATTTCAGATACAAGGGAAAGTAGGAAAATGGAAAAATATAAGGATGAATAGTAGAGATCAAAGAATAATATCAAGATTAAGAATGGGACATACTGAGCTTAATAATACGATGCATCTGATAGGGAAACATCCCACGGGTTTGTGTGGATGTGGGGTGGGTGGAGAAACAGTGGAACATGTTTTATGTGACTGCATAAAATGTGAGGAAAGTAGAGGACAACTCAGGGAGAAATTAAAAAACATAGAAGGTGGAGTGATGACTGTAAGGAATTTGTTAAATGGTGAAGAAAGGAAACATAAGTTGGTTATTGAGTATCTAAAACACAGTAGTTTGTTGAATAGAATTTATTTTTTTATTTTTTTCCGCTCTCACTCCGACTCACACTCCAGCACAGTAGGTGGCGGAAATGCACCTAGCAATTAGATGCCATCCGCCAATAAACTCGAAGAAGAAGAAGAAGAAGAAGAAGATGATGATGATGATGATGATGATTCAGGGGACACAGTGACAGAGCTGACTGTGATTTCTTAGAGACTTTGTTTTAGTAATCCCACTGTTGTCTCCAGTACTGGGGTTTAAGGTTAAATGTTTAGTGCCCCTGTTTGCTAATGTTAAGTTGTGCCTTTTGCCACCCGTTTGTGAATCTCCAATCCTCAGTTTAGTTTGTCTTTGTGTTTTGCCTTTGAGGATTTTAGTTGGGGAGATTTCTAGCTTCCTAGTTTTGATAAATGTGGATTTTCTTTAGGTTTTGGTAATTGATTGGTTTATTATTTTAGTAGCACGTTAGTGGCTGGCTTAGTTTAGTGCTTGGGCTTGATTTTTACAAACTCTGGTGCACCACAAGGGACAGTTTTATCTCCTTTTTTACACTGTATACTGCTGACTATAGGCACAGTTTACCATCGTGTCCCTTACAGAAGTTCTCCGATGACACTGCCCTACTGGGCTTGACCTCTCGGGGTGACGGCCTGGCTTACAGGGAGGAAGTTAACTCCTTTGTTAGATGGTGTCATGTAAATTTTCTACAACTTAATGTTGGCAAAACACAAGAGCTAGTTATTGATTTTAGAAAGGAAAAACAAACATTCTCTCCCGTGGTCATCAAAGGCCAACCTGTTGAAACCGTGGAGACATAAAAATATCTAGGAGTGTACCTCGACGATAAGTTAAACTGGAAAAAGAATAGCGATGCTGCTGTTAAAAAGGCCCAGTCCAGATTGTTTTGTCTTAGGAAGCTAAGATCCTTTGATATAAGTAGGAGGCTCTTGAATGTGTTTTATCAGGGGATTATGGCCAGTGTGTTGTTTTATGCTGTGTTGTGTTGGGGCAGGAGCCTCACTGCTGAGGACAAAAACTGGATCAACAAAATGATCAAGAAATCTGGCTCAGTGGTTGGGCAAAGCTTGGACTCATTTGACATGATCATCGACAAAAGGATGAAGTGTTAACTTAAGACAGTTATGTCTCTGCAGGGTCACCCCCTTCACCAGATATTTAAGGATCTCCGGAGCTCTTTTAGTGGGCGAATGTTAATGCCCCGTTGTTCCACTGAACATTTTAGGAACTCTTTTATTCCTGCTGCAGTGTGTTTTTACAACGAGCATTTTGTATGATTGTATATTTGATATTTCTATCATGGTTGTGACTTATAGCTGTGTCCAGTGAATGTTTTGTTGCGTGTGTGTGCATCATGTTGTTGTTGTTTTTTACTTGTAGAGGGCAATTCAATTTCCCCCTTGTGGGGATTAATGAAGACAACCTTGAACCTTGAACCTTGAAATATTTGGGAATTTCAATACACAAAGATTTCACAAAAATGTTTGATATATAGGCCCTTGACAGCAAGTATTAAATCGGATATGCAAAGATGGACTATCACGCTGCCCAGTTGAGACCCCTCGTGTGCATGTTCTCTCCAACCTATGCATCAGGATGGAAAGATATAGAGGAGACATTAATAACAGAGGTACTGTTTAAAGCTCTATTAGCAGATCCCAAACTACAATCCAAATTTAAGCTCCCGCAGGAGCACACTACACAAACAGCAATATCAGTCTGGAAAGAAACAAGTCAAAGGTGTAGCTTGGAGGAAGATTCTAAAATTTTGCGGTGGCCGGCTTTTGACTCGGATTTTACACCTAACAAAGATGATAACAGATTCAGGATGTGGATCTCCAAAGGGTTAACCAGCTATAATTCATTCATTCACAAGGGGGCATTCCAATCATTTGAGACACTGAGGCAAAAACATGGGCTGGGGTCTGATGACTTCTTCCACTATCTACAAATCAGGCATTATTTCAATCAGAAGATTACAATTACATTAACTAACCAAGGTTTTTTACAAACCTTTATCTCACAAACGAAAACAGTCCCCCTTACAAATATTATTTCCAAACTATATGAGGGCCTTCTGAAAAGTAAAGGGGACAACACGTACTACGTGAAAGAAAAATGGGAAAAGGAAGGAGGGTTTAATGTTATTGAGGAGAACTGGGATCATATTTGTAAAATTTCATGGGCCTCAACAAGGTCAAATATCTGGCGTGAATTCTGTTGGAAAAATACAATGCGTTACTTTATTCCACCAAAACAGCAAAGTTACCGGGGAAAGAGAGAGACATGATGGAGATGCAGTAGTGAGGGAGCAAATCATTTTCATTTTTTTTTTTTTTTGGAGCTCTCATAGGATCCAAAGTTACTGGATAGAAATTCGCCAACATATTCAAAATATATTTTCAATGGTCTTCACCCTCTCATTTGTTTATGGGGAATATAGAATCGGACAACCTCAATAATAAAGACTGGAAACTTCTCTATAGTCTATTAGCTGCAAGCAAGAAGGCCATCTCTAAAAAGTGGCTCAAGCCCAATCATCCAACAATGGAGGACTGGATCAATATCACGCTGAACATTTACAAAATGAAAAAAATAACCTCTCAACTGAAACTGCAAATTTACTCATTCTACCCCACTTTTAAATTAAACGTGCTGCTGTCGGCAACATATGTGAACCTGCCCCCCCAAGTGTTAAGGAGTTCAAGTGGCTGTTAAAAACAACAAAAGGGAAGACAATTGTTCGCTGTGTTGCAGATTGTATTTTATTTGTGCTTCCTCAATATTATGATAATATAATGATAATATTGTGCTTCCTCAATAACAGCAAACAAAAAAAAATCAACAAATTAGTATTTAAAGAGTATAAGAATTGCACACCTAGCGGCGGCCTATCGGGGGCCAAAACACGGGGTATTTGCATTCACTGCCACACATTGAATAGCAACACTTCATCTCACCACGGCAATCACCATCAGTTCTACAGTGTGAGTGACATCGATGGAAGAAGAAGTCGTCAGGACATTTTCCTGGCTTCACTGAGGAACAACAAAACAGAAACATTCAGCCTCTTTATATTTACCAGCAGTGTGGCAGTATATTAAGAATTTAACTCCTTTGGTCATATTTCACCTATTGTCTGAGTCATGCACACGTGTCCACATCCATTAAAGCAGCATATCTGATCGTCGCCAGGACAATCCGAGTCTTTTGAACACTGCTCAAGACAATTCCCCACTGGATTCGCTGCAAACCCTGGAGGCATTGGACAGCCTGGTAATGCTGAGAGGAAAAAAAGAATAATTAATGCAAAGACTTAAATAAATGGAAATATCATCTTGGAAAATAATGATTTTACTCGTTAAACTGTCGGGAGATATCTTCTACTATTTCATTCACTGAGTGGATTTAAAAAGATAAAAAAAAGGTTCGTACTTGGAACTGGAGGGGTGCAAACAGATCTGAAGAAAAACCTGCAACATTTCTGATTTCCTGGGCAGTCTCTGTCATAATTACATTGTGGTGATTCCATAAATAAATCAAAGGTGCTCGGACAGTTACCTGGATTCAGAAGAGAGTCAAGTTAAGATTTATCAGTGTCGAGTTATCATACATGAACATAACACACGTGGGAAAAAACAAGCTCACTCACCAGGTTTTGGCATTATTGCGTTGGATTGAACAAAAGCACAAAACAACAAAATCAAGGCAGCTTTTCTAGACCTGAGTGTCTCCATGATGATTTGTCTCAGCCAGAAATCTGCCCCTGTTGTCCTGTTTGGGAATCCCCTGGCTTATATACTGTAACTGGAGCAGCTAGAGGATGCTGGGTCCTTGTGTCTGTAGAGTTACTTCTGCCAATTCATCCAATTCTTTCCATTATTATTTTTTCTTATTTAAAAACGTTTACATTGAAATAATACAAATTAAAATTTGAAGCATGCTGCGACAGTTTCTGATTTGTGGCTTGGTTTTCCATTCTATGTCATAATCAGTTTATTATGGTCATGGCCTTTATTATTTTAGACTTGTTGTACATTTACATTGTTTAGGTTCAGAAAAGTCACGTATGCTTTATGTCGACTTAATGATTGTACAACACAAAATATGTTTATGCCATATAAACCAGTGTGTGTGTGTGTGTGTGTGTGTGTGTGTGTGTGTTGTTGATTCTGATTTCATTATTTATGACCCAGACATGTTCCACACATGAGCTCTCAGCCCAGATATTGCCAACATCAGCTTTATTACGAGATCTTTTGTTTGTTGTCTTCCTGCCAGTGGAGATAAACGAGATAAAATGACACTGAAAGTTCAGAGTGATTCGGTCAAAATGTCCCAAAATGACCAATAATCAGATGGGATGATAAAACATACCCTGGCAAATAGGGTGCTGGTGTAAAAATCCAATCATTCGAATCTTATCAGGTCACAGACATTTGGACTTTGCCTTTATTTGTGTTTTTGGTGGTATATGTTTCAGTTTTCAAACAAATCCAGTTCAAATTCGATGAAAGCTGCATACATTTCAGCAGAACAGAGCATGATGATGCCATGCACTTTATCTTTTGAGTATCTAAACTTTCCTAAAATATTGCAAACAAACTGGTCTTACTTTCACAAACTTTACAACGAAACCTGATGTAGGCATTTTGTTAAAGCATATGCTATTATAAATAAAAGTTTTTTTATTGGGATTCATATGAAGGACGATATATGATGAAACATCAGGCAGTAGCTGCACTCTCCAACTTTTTTATTTATTACATGCATTGTGTACATGTTTTAATTTCCTGCAGAAACTGTTTAAAAGGAACTCAAAGTGTTTGTTTTGATGTTTATTAAAAACAATTGACATGTTCATGCAGGTTTCACTGCTGTTAATAAAATATGTTTAATCCAACTAAATAAATAATGCACAAACAAATTGTAATATTATTAATAATAATAATTTTCAAGCTAATCTTTATGTATTTGCATACAATGTTCTGCATATGTGTGCATGTTTGATGTCACATTTAACCACCCCTCCCCCCATCCAAGAAAAACACAAGCAAAGTTTATTTTTTTAAAATAATAATTTTAATTGATATATACATTTTTTGATTGTATTAATTTATTTATTTTTGGTTTGTTTGCTCAAATTTCATTGTGATCTACAAAGTTATGAAGAAATAATGAAATCACAATTAAGAGACAAATTATGAGCTTCATAGAGCAACAACAGTAAAACTTTGAATGTCTTGACCATCTCTGTAAAAAAAGATCAGTAAGCACTTTCCTATTTCCAAACAATAATTTCTTTCTCAAAGATTAAATAAAATCATATCAACTAATCACTTTGTTTTTCAGTGATCTGATCACTTTTTCACTTATTTTAGGATGAGAGTCGTCTACTGCAAAAGTTAAATGATCTACATCATAAATTTAAAACATGATTTAAAGACTGATTTTCTTCTAGAATAATTAATAATTTTGTGGTGCAGATGCTCAGATGCTGAAATGCCATACTAATTAAAGAAAAAAACCACAAACATAACAAGAGAAAAATAAACCATTTATTTTATTATTTTTGCTAATTTACAATATATGTGTGATCAGATGGGTATCCTGCAGAAATGACCACAGAAAGATGGGCAGCACTTGTCATCCCCTGAACAATAACCATTATCAAGGCAGGTTACTCCACACGGAGAGAAGGTTGGGAAACCGCAAAACCCCGGCTTCACTGACACACCACAGATAAAACCACTCAGTTATAACATATTCTGTGAGAGATCATTCAGAAATGTGGCCATATTGTTCCTAACTCACCTATTTTTGGTGGCATGCACTCTTTTGCGCATCCATTGAAGCAGCATTTTTTACCACGCTTGCAGTCGTCGTCACATTCACACTCTTGCTGACACGTGCCGGTCCCACTCGAGTCAGGACACAAAGCTTTTACTGAAAGCAAATACAAGGCATCATATGGAGAGATATTAAATCTGTTTTTTTTTTCCTTTTTAAATAAATATTCATGCTTCGTTCCAACATCCCAACAGCTGCTTGTGTCGGTACCACTCACTGTAATGAGGGGCAACACAAACAGACCCACAGTTATAGGTGCAGCATTTTTCATAATCTTCACAGTCTTGGTCACTGGAACATCCCAAACGTGATGGAAAAGTGTAAAGCGTGTGTGGGCATTGTCCTGGTTTTGGAGGGGGCTCTGAGAGGAGAAACACAAAACAAAAACAGAGCCGGGTTAATGCTGAAGCCAAGAAACATTTGCAGTAAGATTTCAGACGAATACTGTGAAACAGGCAGATGAATGGTACTTACATTGAAGAAAAAAAAAGACTTACCATTGTGTTTGGCAAACAGTGCATAAGAATGCACACACCCAGCTAAAAAAAATTGTTGTAAGAACGTTATGGGAATGTTTATTTTGAATGTTGTAAAAACGTAGAAATGTCCAGTTTTTTTAACGTTACTGGAATGGTGTGTTAACGTTACAAAACATTGCTGGAATGTTTGCTTAAAATTGTTTGAACGATATTTTACAGTTAACATGACGTTAACAGAACGTTATGGGAATGTTTATTTGGAATGTTGTAAAAACGTAGAAATGTCCAGTTTTTTTAACGTTACTTGAATGGTGTGCTAACGTTACTAAAACATTGCTGGAATGTTTGCTTAAAGTTGTTTGAACTTTATTTTATGGTTAGCATGATGTTAACAGAATATTAGCATAACATTACTGGAACGTTAGCATAAGGTTACTGAAACGTTATTTGATTATTAGCATAACGTTCCCAGAATATGTTCATAACATGGCTGCAAAACTGCTACAATGTTACCGGTACGTTTTGTTAATTTTTGGAAAAACATTGTTGCAACATTAGCAAAACATTGCTAAAACGTTAGACAACGTTCCGGTAATGTCAGGCTAACGGCCAGAGGCGGCGTCAGGCCCGGCTACTTGGGCTGAAGCCCCTAATCTTTAATGAATAGCCCTGGATCTCAAACGTGGAAGTAGCATGCAGTACCAAAGTCCAACAGAGAGGGAGCAGCTAGCAGTAGTTTGTATACAGCCTGCCTGAGCCTCCACCACTGAAGAAGAAGCCCTTCAGCAGCCGGCTTCTTCTGCAGTGCCTGTTTTTTTTCTACACTCTGCCTGAAACGCATGTGTGAAGATAGACATAAGGACGTTTTTTAGACCAAAAGTACCACGACAGAACCCCAGCTTTGATGAGACTGGTGTTGACTCAGGTTTGTGAGTCTTATTTGAAAATATTTGTTGTGCTGCAGGTTTGCCTAAAGTTAGCTTACTATCAGGTAAAGTTGTTGGAGAAAGAACGGGAATATTTACTATCATCTCACACTAAACACTAACAGGAACAATACTCTGCCCTGAATATGCTTAATATGTAGCTTCAGATTAAAAATTATGTGGTACAAGACAAATATATATGTTGACTAGTGTGTGTCACGTGTGTGTGCGTGCATGTGTGTGTGCGCGCGCGTGTGTGGAATGTCATCTTAAGGTTAGGAAAACATTGCTGAAACATCGGCATAATGTTTCTGGAACGTTATCTTAAGGTTAGCAAAACAACGCTGGAACATCAGTATTGTCACGATCTGGGGATGTTTAGGACCCAAATATGCAGAAACCCAGGACGACGAGAGGCTGGGGAAGATGTAAAGTAAAATCCTTTATTTTAGGAGTAACCAAACAACAAAAGTAATCCAAAAGGCTGGGAGCCAACAGTCCAAAAATCCAGATAGAGATCTGGAGATCCAAAAATACAAGAGGCACGAGAAGACTAGATCCAAGCACTAGAGGCACGAGAACAACTTGACAGAATTACAACAAACAACAATGGACCGACAAGACACAGAGACAAGACAGGGCTTAAATACACTGGGGCATAATGGGAGACAGATGAGCTGCAGGTGTGTGGAGTGTGGGGGGAGGACCAGGTGAAAGCAATGACTAATCAGGGAAGAAACTAACATGACCTAAGAGTGAACCTAAAAACAGAAAAGCAACCATATAACTACAATTCTAAAGGGAAGGAGAACTACAAAAACCAGTGAGACTAAACATATTAAAGAGACTAATAAAAATGAAAAGCTGAAACTATAAACACTGCAGAGGGATGACCGGCTGCAGAGGGGTGACTGGAGAAGACTAAAGGAACACAGGAGACACATAAATGGGATGTAGACAAAGGACACATGAGGGCGCTATGAAACACAAAAGGAGAACCTGGAGTGGGAAATGGAGGGGCTGGGGAACAAAGGGACACAGAACATGACAAGTATAATGTTTCTGGAACGTTATCTTAAGGTTAGCAAAACATTGCTGGAACATCGGCATAATGTATCTGGAATGTTATCTTAAGGTTAGCAAAACAACGCTGGAACATCGGCATAATGTATCTGGAATGTAATCTTAAGGTTAGCAAAACAATAATGGAACAGTAGATTAATGTTTCTGAAACGTTATCTTAAGGTTAATATTACTTTGCAGTAACATTAGTATAAAATTGCAAAACCTTTACAGTTTCCGAAAGGTTTGAATAACATTGGTTGAATGTTATACTAAAGTAAATATAACATTGCTGCAACGTTAGCATAACATTATTGGAACTTTAGCATAATGTTGCTGTAACGTTAGCATTGTTTCCAAACCATCATCTTAAGGTTAGAGTGACATTGCTGGAATGTTATCCTACGGTTAAAAGAATATTTATTTTACATTATCTTAACGAGAGCAAAATATTGCTAGAATATTATCCTAACGTTAGCATTCTGTTGCTGGAAATAATGTGGTTCTTTTCTAAAAAGCATTATTAGAACTTTCATCAATCATGAATAACGTTAAGACGTTCCAATAATGTGGTTCTTTTCTACCAAACATTATTAGAACTTTCATCAATCATTAATAACGTTGTAAAGACATTATAAGAACGTGGTTCTAAAAATGTTTTCCAACAACATTATGAAAACTTTCGTCAATCACAGATGACGTTGTGAAGACATTATAAAAACGTGGTTCTAAGAATGTTTTCTAACAACATTAAGAGAACTTTAATCAACCATAAATAACGTTGTTACCATGTTCCGAGAATGTGGTTCTAAAATGTTCTCTAACAACGTTATGAGAACTTTCATCAATTATGAATAACGTTGTAAATACATTATAACAACGTGGTTCTAAGAATGTTTTCTAACAACACTAAGAGAACTTTAATCAATAATAAATAACGCTGTTACCATGTTCCGAGAATGTGGTTCTAAAAATGTTCTCTAACAACGTTATGAGAACTTTCATCAATCGTCGTCAACTGCAAAAGTTAAATGATCTACATCATAATTTTAAAACATGATTAGGGGAGGTTTCAACTACCAAGGTGGATGTTAAAAGTAGAGGGTATTTGTAACCTCCCCCTCGCCAGCTGGTATGTTCTAACGTTCCCCTTGGGCGGCAAATACGAAAATTCACAGTCAGAATGCAGTGAGAGTAACGTTTTAGGTAGCAAGAGGGTTAAGGTTAGGATGAGGGTGAGGGGAAGGTTATAAATAGCAAAACATTAAGGTTTAGGTGCGGTTAAATGAGCTGGTTCAATGCCGCATCAGCAGACATCCCATCACGTCAGTTTTACGCTGCATTGGGATCTGCAGTCAGAAAAGGGAAAAACCCCTTTTCGCACATAAGTGACGAAAAAGGCAATGTGTTGAATATAATGGCGATCTCTAAAGTGACATCTAACAATGACATCTCATCCATTTTAAAGGTGACAGAACTCAGTACGAATAAACTAGCCCTAAAAGAAAGAGATCATCAAATAAACATGCACCCACATTCATGATGTTGAGATTTTGTTCAATATGCTTGTATTCTTGTCCAGATTAAGATTAAGAGTTGGGGACTGATGGCACAATGGGACTTGCACAGGAAAGGCCACAATTTGAAGGACAGCACTTCAGCTCATTGCTACAGTCGTTATCATGTTCGCAGTGATCACAACAGCGGGTGCGCCACACATAATCGGGACATTCTCCTGGCTTTACTGAAACACAAAAGCATTCGGTCAGTTTCTAACCTACAGCTGTGTGGGAGGACTAACTGAAACATTTTTTTTTTATCTTTATTTAACATTTTCCTTTATCTCAACATACAAAACCAACCAAAAAACACAACGAACACAAGGGGGCACTGTAACATCCTACAAAAGGGAAAAGAAAACGGGGGAAAAAAAGTTATCTCACTAAATGAATTACACCACCATTTCCCTGTAAACTATCCATTTTGTCCAGTATTTATAGTATAGATGGCCTCGGAGGCGTAAGAAAAAGGTCAGCTTTTCCATCAAATGGATATCCTCCACAATGTCCAGCCAGTCTTTTATCCTAGGTGGATCTTCTTTGAGCCAGGACCGTGTAACGGCCTTCTTATATGCCAGAACCAAAATTTTAAAGAGGTACAAGTCCCGGGCCTCAGTCCCTTCATTCGTTACCAGTCCCAGCAGCACGATCTTAGGGTCTAGGGACGTCTCTGCCGAGTATCCTTCCACAGATCTGTAAGATAGAGTCCCTCATCTGCTGTAGCTTTGGGCATAGCCAAAACAGGTGAGAGTGATCTGCTTTTTGATGTCCGCACTTTCTCCAGCACAACCCCATAGTTCCTTGTTGTTTGCTAATAATCTGGGGCGTAATAAAAAATCTTACTAAGCTCTTCCATCCAAAAGTCCTCCATCTTTTAGAATTTGTAGATGTCTGTTGAGTCATACACATTGAAACCCATTCCCCCTCTGTGATCTCCACACCCAACTCTTTTTCCCATCTTGTTTTAATATACAATGTGTTGTTCCTCCTTTGTTCCTGCAGTCCTCTATACAATTTAGATACAGTTTTACTAGGTAGGCACTTATAGGCCTCTCTGAAAATCTTTATAATGGCATTATCTCCGGTAGGTATATTCTTCTTTATTTCCGTGTTATAAAAATGTCTGACTTGAAAGTATTTAAATAAGTCTCTGTGCTCGAGTTTGTACTCTTTTCTCAATTTGTCAAATGTTTTAAAGGTGTTTCCTTCTACGCATTGACATATTGCCAGTAGTCTTCTGTCTCTCCAACTTAAAAAAAGTGGATCAATTTTTCCTGGTTGGGAGCTAAGATTCACAGACGGCCAAATCAACAGCTTTGAAACACTCGTCAAGTTGTATCTACCCTTAGTCCTCTTCCAAATTATTAAAGCGTCCTCAACTATAACACCTCCATCTTTCTCTGAAGTAATTTTGCCCCCCAGACGTGTGTGGGGTTGGCGATGCCCCTGCTTTAGTTCTATGTGCCTCCATCTAGCTTCCACTTCTGAGGAACACCAACAAACCATATATCTCATTTGAGAAGCATAATAATATCCCCTCAGGTCCGGGAGCGCGAGGCCGCCATGTTTTTTGTCTAATTGAAGGGTCTTGAATTTTATTCGCGGTCTAGCCCCTGACCACATAAATCTCGAGATCAGCCTATCCCAGGCAGAAAATTGGGAGTCTGCAATTCTTATAGGCAGGGACATAAACAGAAACAGAAATCTTGGGAGAATATTCATCTTAACTATATCTAATCTGTCTGTAAAATCCAGCAGAAGCCTTCCCCAGCATCTCAAATCATCCTGTATGGAGTTAATCATTTTATCAAAATTAAGCCTCTCCAGGTTGGCCAGATCGCGGGATACGACCACCCCCAGATATTTTAGCTTCTTAGAATCCCAGTTCATCTTATAATCGTTTCTTATGGCTTTGCTGGGAGAGTAATTGAAGGTTAAGACTTGTGTCTTGGTGATGTTCAGCTGGTATCCAGATAATTCTCCAAACTCTGTTAGGGTCTTCATCAACTTGGGGAGGGTCGTATCAGGATTACGAAGATAGATAATGATGTCATCCGCGAAAAGGCCTATTTTGTGTTCAGTATTCGCTATGGTAACGCCTTCCAGTGCTGCGTTCTGCCTGATTGCTTGCGCTAGTGGTTCTATAAATAAAGCAAAATGGGATGGGCTAAGGCAGCATCCCTGGCGTGTTCCCCTATGCAATTGAAAAGTATTAGTCAGGTGGCCATTTAATTTAACTCTGGCTGTTGGTCTGTCATAAAGGGCTTGTATGCATCTGATAAACAAATCATTGAAACCTAGGCGTTCTAAAACTTTAAACAGAAAACTCCAGCTGACGCGGTCAAAAGCTTTCTCTGCATCAAGACTAACCAGAACCATTCTTAGCTTTTGCCTATTTGCCTGATCAATGATGTGGAGTGTTCGTCTTACACTGTCGTGGGACTGGCGACCTTTAATAAAACCGGTTTGATCCTCATGAACCAATTCTATCATGTAATATTCCAGTCTCTTGGAGATTATGGAGGTAAATAATTTATAATCTACATTTAATATAGAAATTGGTCGGTAAGATTCGCAATATTCTGGATTTCTTCCTTCTTTCGGGAGGGCTGTAATTATCGCCTCCCTCCATGAGGGCGGTATCTCTGCTTTATTCAGTGTCCAATTAAAAGATTCTAATAATATCTCAGCTAGCTCCTCCTTAAAGATCTTGAACCACTCGTTCGGGAACCCGTCGCTGCCTGGGCTTTTATTAGATTTAAGACTTCCTATTGCTTTATCTAACTCTTTTCGTGTAATCGGTGCTGTCAACGCTTTGTTTTGATTTAATCCTAGTGTAGGCAAATCTAGGGCAGACAGATAACTATTGATTTCATCTCCATTGACTTGTTTTGGTGATGTATATAACGATTTATAGAATTCTTCAAAGACCTTATGGATTTTACCTTCTTCATGAATTGGCTTGTCTGTTAGCGGGTCCCTAATTTTATTTACAGAATGCTTCACTTGCTGTTTTCTAAGACGTCTGGCAAGTTTCCTAGTGGCCTTTGGGCCTGTTTCGTAGAATGTTTGCTTTAAGAACCTTAATTTTTTCTCTAGCTCTTCTTGTATCACTTCATTTATTCTATCCTTGGTTTCTCTAATTTGTTCTGCTAACTTAGTGTCATTGAAGTTCTGCTGTCGTTTCAGTTCCAGGTTTTTAAGTTGGTTTTCCAGTAGGTCGTATTTTTCTCTCTTTATTTTTTTCAGATGCGCAGTTCTTGAGATCAGTTTCCCTCTCATGACTGCTTTAACTGTATCCCATACCATTATTGCGTTTACCTCTCCATCATTGTTATCCATTACACATTCTGTAATTTCCCTTTTTATCTCCTTTATTATAGATTCGCTATTAAGAATTCCCACATTGAGGTGCCATACAGTAGCTCTGGGTTCGGTCAACAGTCTAACAGTTAAATAGATAGTGTTATGGTTTGAGAGATCAGCTGTTCCAATTGTGCATTCCCTTACTTTGCTCCTATCAATCACATTCATTGAAAACTAATCAATCCTTGAATGTACTTTATGTGTTGACGAATAATGGGTGTAATCTCTTTCTTTTAGGTGGAAGTCCCGCCATACATCAAACATATCCATTTCTCTGATTAGGATATTAAGATCCTTGGACCTGTTGGTTTTCTGTGTTTTGTTGCTTGTTGTGTCGTCGTCGTCGTCGTCGTCGTCTTCCTCCGCTTATCCGGGTCCGGGTCGCGGGGGCAGCATCCCAACTAGGGAGCTCCAGGCCGTCCTCTCCCCGGCCTTGTCCACCAGCTCCTCCGGCAGGACCCCAAGGCGTTCCCGGACCAGATTGGAGATGTAACTTCTCCAACGTGTCCTGGGTCGACCCGGGGGCCTTCTGCCGGCAGGACATGCCCGAAACACCTCCCCGGGGAGGCGTCCAGGAGGCATCCTGACCAGATGCCCAAACCACCTCAACTGGCTCCTTTCGATCCGGAGGAGCAGCGGTTCTACTCCGAGTCCCTCCCGAATGTCCGAGCTCCTCACCCTATCTCTAAGGCTGAGCCCGGCCACCCTACGGAGGAAACTCATTTCGGCCGCTTGTATCCGCGATCTCGTTCTTTCGGTCATTACCCAAAGCTCATGACCATAGGTGAGGATTGGGACGTAGATCGACCGGTAAATCGAGAGCCTGGCTTTCTGGCTCAGCTCCCTCTTCCCCACGACAGATCGGCTCAGCGTCCGCATCACTGCAGACGCCGAACCAATCCGCCTGTCGATCTCCCGATCCCTCCTACCCTCACTCGTGAACAAGACCCCGAGATACTTAAACTCCTCCACTTGAGGTAGGACCTCTCCCCCGACCCGGAGGTGGCAAGCCACCCTTTTCCGGTCGAGAACCATGGTCTCAGATTTGGAGGTGCTGATCCTCATCCCAGCCGCTTCACATTCGGCCGCGAACCTACCCAGCAAGAGCTGAAGGTCAGAGCTGGATGAAGCTAGGAGGACCACATCATCCGCAAAAAGCAGAGACGAGATTCTCCTGCCACCAAACTCGACACACTCCACACCACGGCTGCGTCTAGAAATTCTGTCCATAAAAGTGATGAACAGAACCGGTGACAAAGGGCAGCCCTGGCGGAGTCCAACCCTCACTGGGAACAGGTCCGACTTACTACCGGCTATGCGGACCAAACTCACGCTCCTCTGGTAAAGGGACTGAATGGCCCTTAACAGAAAGCCACCCACCCCATACTCCTGGAGCGTCCCCCACAGGGTGCCCCTGGGGACACGGTCATAAGCCTTCTCCAAATCCACAAAGCACATGTGGATTGGTTGGGCAAACTCCCATGCCCCCTCCATCACCCTTGCAAGGGTATAGAGCTGGTCCACAGTTCCACGGCCAGGACGAAAACCACATTGCTCCTCCTCTATCTGAGATTCAACTATCGATCGGACCCTCCTCTCCAGTACCTTGGCGTAGAACTTTCCAGGGAGGCTGAGGAGTGTGATCCCCCTATAGTTGGAACACACCCTCAGGTCACCCTTCTTAAAGATGGGGACCACCACCCCGGTCTGCCACTCCCTAGGAACTGCCCCCGATGACCACGCAATGTTGTAGAGACGTGTCAACCATGACAGCCCTACAACATCCATAGCCTTGAGATACCCAGGACGAACCTCATCCGCCCCCGGGGCTCCGCCGCTGTGTAGTTGTTTGACTACCTCAGCAACTTCTGCCCCCGAGATCGGACAGTCCATCCCCAGGCCTCCCAGCTCTGGTTCCTCCTCGGAATGCGCATTGGTGGGATTGAGGAGCTCCTCAAAGTATTCCTTCCACCGTCCGACTATAGCCTCAGTTGACGTCAGCAGCTCCCCATCCCCACTGTAAACAGTGTGAGCGAGTTGCTGCCTTCCTCTCCTGAGGCGCCGGACAGTTTGCCAGAACCTCTTTGGAGCCGATCGATAGTCTTTCTCCATGGCCTCACCAAACTCCTCCCACGCCCGAGATTTTGCCTCGGCAACTGCCACTGCTGCACCCCGCTTGGCTATCCGGTACCTGTCTGCTGCCTCCGGAGACCCACAGACCAGCCACGCCCTGTAGGCCTCCTTCTTCAGCCTGACGGCTCCCCGAACCTCTGGTGTCCACCAGCGGGTACGGGGGTTGCCACCACGACTGGCACCGGCCACCTTACGACCACAGCTAGCAACAGCCGCCTCGACAATCGCAGAGTGGAACAAGGCCCACTCGGACTCAATGTCCCCCACTGCTCTCGGGACGTGGTCAAAGCTCTGCCGGAGGTGGGAGTTGAAGACCGTCTTGACAGGTTCTTCTGCCAGGCGTTCCCAGCAGACCCTCACTATGCGTTTGGGTCTGCCAGGTCTACGCGGCATGTTCCCTTGCCATGTGATCCAACTCACCACCAGGTGGTGATCAGTTGACAGCTCCGCCCCTCTCTTCACTCGGGTGTCCAAAACATACGGCCGCAGGTCAGATGATACGACTACAAAGTCTATCATCGACCTGTGACCTAGGCTGCCCTGGTACCAAGTGTACCGGTGGGCATCCTTATGTTCGAACATGGTGTTCGTTATGGCCAAACTGCGGCTTGCACAGAAGTCCAATAACAAAACACCGCTCGAGTTCTGATCAGGTGGGCCGTTCCTCCCAATCACACCCCTCCAGGTCAAGCTGTCATTGCCCACGTGAGCATTGAAGTCCCCCAGCAGGACAATGGAGTCCCCTGATGGAGCACTATCTAGCACTCGTCCCAGGGACTCCAAAAAGGGTGGGTACTCTGAACTGATATTTGGCCCATAAGCACAAACAACAGTCAGGACCCGTTCCCCGACCCGAAGGCGCAAGGAAGCTACCCTCTTGTCCCCCGGGGTAAACCCCAACACACAGGCAGAGAGTCTCGGGGCTAACAAAAAGCCAACCCCAGCCCTCCGCCTCTCACCCGGAGCAACTCCAGCAAAGTAGAGTGTCCAACCCCTCTCCAGGTCTCGGGTTCCAGAGCCAATGCAATGTGTCGAGGTGAGTCCGACTATATCTAGCCGGTACCGCTCAACCTCTGCCACAAGCTCCAGCTCCTTCCCCGCCAGCGAGGTGACGTTCCATGTCCCAAAAACTAGTTTTCTTGTCCGGGGATTGGACCGCCAAGGCTCCCGCCTTGGTCTGCCACCCGATTCACATTGCACCGGACCCTTCATGTTCCTCCTGCGGGTGGTGGGTCCACAGTTGGACGAGCCCATGTATCCGGTTCGGGCTGGGCCCGGCCGGGCCCCATGGGCGAAAGCCCGGCCACCAGGCGCTCGCTCACGGGCCCCAACCCCAGGCCTGGCTCCAGGGTGGGACCCCGGTAACCCTCCGGGCCGGGTACTCCGACTCTTCGTTTTCACCGCCATGAAAGATCCTTCGCTTGTTGTGTCCTGGCTGAAATTTAAAATAGTGTTCCAGTCCCCTCCACAGACTAAAACTCCCTCACTTTTGGCCATTATGATGTCAAAAAATGTTTTCAGAAAATTCTTGTCACTCTCAGGGGGCACATAGATATTAACTAGAGTAATCACAACGTTATGAATTCTCCCTTTAACAATAATGAATCTGCCCTCCTTGTCAACCGTTTCAGATATTAATTCAAAGCTTAGTGAATTTGAAATCAATATAGCCACCCCCCTTTTTCTGGTATTCTTACAAGAGCTGTAAAATGTATTTAGATATCCAAATGCCTTGAGCTTTTCGTGTTCTTGCTTAGATATATGGGTCTCCTGCAAAAAGGCTACCTGAGTTCCCTCTTTTTTAAACTTAGTTAGGACCCTTTTCCTTTTTATTGGGCTGCTCAGGCCATTAACATTCAAAGAAACAATTTTAAGATTACCCGACATACCTATTGATCAGGAGCTTGATTTTTACAGTGTCCCCAACTAATATACAATGAACAGAAAAAAACAGAAAAAACAACCTCACTGAACTGGCTTCCAACCGAAGGGGGAGCGTTCGTTCCTCCCTTCCAGCCCCGCTGGCGGGCCGAGGTTTGATCCTCTCAACCGGGGAGGGCCCTCTGTGGACGGGGCACGTGCGAAAAGACGTATCCATCCAACGAGTCGAACGTGTGGTGAAAAGCCACCACTCCCCCACAACTGGTGGTCAGGAAAAAGAGAAACAGGTCCAAAAGTCCTCTTGTCGAATTAAACAGCTCCGCCCGATCTTACTTTAGTGATTCCCTCTGGAATCCTTGCAGCCTGGTCCTCGCCCTCTGAGCCGCTGTCGATCCGCCGCCGCTCACCGTCTGCCATCCCAATCGCTCCCGGAGGCGGAGTCCCGCGTCAGCCTCTCCCACGGTCGTTCCCGGTGATTCATCCACCTTGAGTCCCCGTCTCATGAGCTCCTTGTAAGCTTCTTGGGGACTTGAATATGTGTGCATCCCTGACTCCCAGTGGAGTTTCATGTTAGTGAAAGGAGTTTGAAAGCGTATGCCTTTCTCTTTAAGTGTCTTTTTTATAGCGAGATATTCTTTACGTCTTTTAACAACCTCTGGAGCGTAGTCGTGATCAAAGCGAATCACGGCGGTGCCCTCTTGTATCCTTCCTTTCTTCCATATCTCTCGTAGAACTGTCTCCTTCGTGGAGAACTCTAAAAAGTTAGCGATGATGGCTCTTGGAGGGGCTCCTGGCGGTGGTTTACTTGTCAAGGCTCGGTGTGCGCGCTGGATTTTAAGGTCCAGCGTCTCCGGTAGTTGCAACTTTTTCCGCAACAGGCTTTCAATAAACTTCGATGCAGATTCCCCCTCTTCTCCCTCCGGTACTCCAAAGACTCGAATGTTATTTCTTCTGGATCGTGATTCTAAGTCGAGCACTTTGAGCTGCAGTTTCTCCTGGTGCTGAAGGCATTTGCACAGTGCCTCCGTTGCCTCCTCGGCCCAGCTCTCCACCTGAGTCACTCGAGTTTCCGCTTCCTCCATTCGCCGAGAAAGGCCTTGCACCTCCGCAGAGATATTATCTAGTTTACCGCTGAGTTCTTGTCCCAGCTGGATAAAATCTTGTTTCAATCTGGAATTATCGCTCTTTAGATCCGTTCTCATATCTTCTATTGCCTTTAGCACACCCGCGGTTTCCGTTCCTCGTAGGTCGAGGCCGCTAGCTTGGCTAGGAGCGGCCGCTGCTTCGTTCTCTGAGGCGGTCGTTTCCTGGGTTTTAGACATTTTCGCCTGTTTCCTTATACCTGTCGTAGTTCTTCTCCCTTTCATCTACAGTGTTGGTGGTGAAAAATTGAGGTATCGAGTTAATTGAAAGGGATTTTCCGCAATTTGATGGGAGAGTAGTAACTGCGCGACTTGCTACTCCATGCGCTCACCCGGAAGTCCACATCCTAACTGAAACATTTTACTACTTTAATTGTGTCTCACCTGGTTTTGAAGACATGCACAAGTGTCCACACCAAGTAGCGCAGCACTTTTTACCAAATCGGCAGTCGCTGTCAGAATAACAGTCCTGACCACAAATCGGCATCTGATTTACGTTGATCAGACACCCTAGTGTAGCTGAGAGGAAAGAGAAGACAAAGAAAGTTCACACTTTATAAAACTGAACACTAAAATGTGGCTAATTGTTTCTAAAGAAAAAAGTTATGTCTTATTTAGGTAAGTAGTGGTTCTCACTTGAAACGGGGGGGGGGGGGGGGGGGGGTACACGCTGTACACGCAACATTTTTTACCACATTCACAATCTCTGTCAAAGCTACATGCTTTTCCTGGCACGGTGGGATTAAAGACTTTTGGACAGTTACCTGGTTTAAGACAGAGGTGTTATAAACGTTAATGAAAGAATCAGGTCAACATCTTAGGTAAATAACCCGGAAAACAAACTGAACACATTTGAGAAAACTTACCACGTTTTGGCATGATTGAGTTGGAGGACAAAAAGACACAAAACCCTAAAATCAGGCCAGCTACCGTGGACCAGTGAGTCCTCATGTTGACTTATCTCAATCAGGAATCTACTCCTGGTGTCCCATTTGTCTGTTTTGTTTGTGTGTGTTATATTAGAACTGTGGATGATATTTTAATGAATACAATAAATGTATCCAAATCTATGTATAGCATGCAAAAAGATATATATATATATATATATATATATATATATATATATATATATATATCGTAAATCCTCTAATACAGGCCCGGGCCTGTATTTGACTCAAACTCGTCAAGCTCCAGGCCTTTATTGGAAGGGGGGCAGTATTAGAGGCAGGCCTATATTTCTATTTGAGCAAAATGAACTAATGGTTTGCTGGAGTTTTTGACAATTAAAATTGCGCCCACATTTTCAAAGTTAAACACATTTCTTTTAACAATCGTAGTTTCTGCTTCAGCCCTCTCTCCCCTCCCCCTGCACAGCGGCTGCAAACTCACTGATGCACCTGCAGCCTCTCAGAGTTCCTGCTGCTCTAAACATTAAAATAATAATTTCATTTTCTGTTCCTAACTTCTGATTACCTTCAATGGTGTCTGTTTGTTGCAACCACCAGGTACAAAAACTAACGTTTTTATTTGACTATTTTTCTGTCCTGTCTGTTTATTATCTTCCTGCATCTCCTCTCAATCCTAAAGAGAAACTGCTACCTGGGTTCATATATATTCACCTTATGAGTTACCTTTGAACTGCAGTTCTAAAAGATCTACCGACCGCAAAAACAGCGGAGTGCTCGCTGCTTGCCGGCCGCATCAGTGATCGGTGCGTCACCGGATGACAAGGTGATGCACCCCGCTCCACAGCGAAACGCATCAGGCGCAAATAAAAGACAGAAAACATCAAAGGAAATGAACAGACATGAACGATCGCGTTTTAAATAATTTTTTGAGGTGGCAACACCTGATTGTTACTGTGGCCGTGCTCAGGAGGCAGATCTACCGACCTCAAAAACAGCGGAGTGCTCCCTGCTTGGCGGCCGCATCAATGATCGCTGCATCACCGGAGGACAAGGTGATGTGCCCCGCTTTACAGCAGCGAAACACATCAGGTGCAAATAAAAGACAGAAAACATTAAAGGAAATGAACCGACATGAACGATCGCGTGTTAAATTAGTTTTTGAGGTGGCGACACCTGATTGTTACTGTGGCCGTGCTCAGGAGGCAGATCTACCGACCGCAAAAACAGCGGAGTGCTCCGTGCTTGGCGGCCGCATCAGTGATCGGTGCGTCACCGGAGGACAAGGTGATGTGCCCCGCTTTACAGCAGCGAAACACATCAGGTGCAAATAAAAGACAGAAAACATTAAAGGAAATGAACCGACATGAACGATCGCGTGTCAGTACAGACGCTCTGGCACAGTGCGTTGCCCCCCCCCCCCCCCCCCCCCCCCCTTCCCCGAGCGCAGGAGCTTGTCACCTGCTGACAGCAGGCTGCTGTCTTTTCCAAGGGCTGCATCTTGCCGGTCATTATCACGTGACAGCAACTAGTCGACGACAGGCATAAAAAGTCACTATAGTGAAGTTGACTAGATCATACAACCCCTGCTACTGCTCCCCAGAGTGTTCTGCAGCATAATCAGCACGTTCTCTTTGAACTTGACATCAAATTTTCGCCTCCTCTTCGTCTCTGCACGGTTAAAGTTACCCTCGCGGTCTATCACTGGCAAATCCAAAGTGAGACGATGGCACAACCGCCCCCCGTACTTGCTTGTTACCACATTTCACCCGGCCACAATAAGAGACCGGCCGTTATTCACCTCCGCCGACTCCGACACCGGCCAAAATTGGAGATCCTGCCTTTAATTGAATACCAGCCTGTATTAGAGGATTTACGGTGTATATATATATATATATATATATATATATAGCGTTATGGATATGCTATTTTCTGACCTTAACAGCTGCCTTCAGCACTTTATTCAAACACTTTGTATTGACTTAGAGACAAGAAAAGAGAAATAGGGGACGTTTAAGAATATTTATTTTTATAATTATTCGAAACAATCACAAGGACTAACTCTCTAATGATGGATGAATATGGATTTGGATGCTGAAGTGTTGGTGTGTGTGTCAGTTCAGAATCTCCATTCTGATGCGAGGCGAGTCTGAGTGTAAGATGTTGTTTTGACTAACTAACCACGAGGGACTTCAGGAGGAAGAGACATGAAACGCCATCTATGCCGAACTACGTACCGTTTCGGAGACTCCCGTGTGTGATCCGGAATGCCAGGTCCTCTGACCCTCCTTTGGTGCTGGAACTGATAGCACAGCGTCTGCAGCACGACAAACCAGTCTACGGATCGACTCCCGGTAGCAACGGCAGGTTTCAGCGTCACGTAGAGAGTTCAGCTTTTATTCTGAAGGAACCGTCGTCTTGTTGGTAAAACGACAGAATATTTCCAGCTTGACAGTTCTCAGCTTAAAGTAGAAAATACAGCTGGCCATTCTGCACTTCACTTAGCGATGATGGATTTGAGAGCTGGTCGAGCTCACGTTGGAACTATGTTGAAACTTGCGGTGGAACTCGATGGAACTCAGATGGAACTAATAATAAAATGGTGTGGTTCTGTTTTATTAAGCTTAGATATTTATGAATCTTAGCCAACTGGAGTGGACAGATTAAGTAAACACCTCAGAACTCTGCCCCGCAACAGAACGGAAGTTCTGATTGGATGCGTGAACAATGTCATGTGTTTGTCTTATGTGGGTCAGGGTGTCTAGCTTAGTTAGTCCTGTAATTCATTGAAACACATAAATCATAACATTGTGATTTCACAGATCAGTCACCTGATTATTATTGACTAACAGTTGTTTTGATTAGCTTTATTAGAAATAAAGTTCTTTGATTAACTAATGAAAAGCGTTCTTCGTCCTTCTCCTGTCTTCTTTGCTAGAATGTAAACATCAGAAGCAAGCACACGACCTTGGCAATTTATGCACACTGTCACTGTGTCAAAGTATGTATATATATATATATATATATATATATATATATATATATATATATATATATATATATATATATAAAGAGCAATCCATCAAAGGAGATGCAAATACATAATTTTTAAAATAAACTCAAGCACCTCTTTCTGCCAGTGGTGTGTTCAGATCTTTTCAAATGGAATGGCCCAGGTGGGGCACAACTTTGTGCATGGGTGGCACCAATGGTTATGCTTTTTTTGTTTTACCCCCAAGCCTTTTTGTGGACAATAAAAAGCCTTTTTAAAGGTAAATTAGTGTGTTGACACCTGGGTTGGCCAATCAGGTTCCAAGGGTGGCATGTGCTACCCCAGGCCACTCCCTGCACACGCCCCTGCTTTCTGCTCTTTAGTCAAAGAAAAGCCCAAGTCAAAAAAGTTCACAGTTGATAACGCAGTTTCATACAAGCCATCGCCATCTTTGTATCAGTAACATTCCACCCACCAACAGAATGCTGCGATCGGCCAACCAAACCAATAAAGTGCTTTGATAGGATCACTACGGAGCTGTGGCCATGGTTTTGCTCTGTTGCAATAACTTCCCACCCATCTGGCTGACATATTGTTGTATTCGAACGCTATGGGTTTCAGTCAACAGGGGCTGTCTGCCATTTCATTGTGAAAGAACTACATAAAACATAAAAATATGTTTTCTAAATAAACAGGCTTTGAGTTGGTTAGCAGCTCCTGCTGAAAAGTTTCACTTTATTGCAGAAACGGAAATATAATTGATTGACACTTTGATAAAGTAATAAAAACAATTAAAGTGTTTTATTTCTTTTTTCCCAGTCAGTACATTGAATTTTGCACTAATATGCCCTCTGTTTTCCTGCAGGGGTGGCTACCAGTGCATTATATGACATTTAATATATTTAAATGCTGTTTAAGGGTAAGTATCCATCCATTTTCGACCGCTTATTCGGGGTTGGGCCTAAGCAGGGAGGCCCAGACTTCCTTCACCCCAGCCAGTTGGGCAGGGGATAACCAAGGAGTTCCTTGGCCAGCTGAGAGACATAGTCCCTCCAGCGTGTTCTGTGTCTTCTTTTAAGTCTTCTACCAGTTGGACGTACCCAGAAATCCTTACCAGAGAGGCATCCAGGAGTAGGGTGACCAGATCCCAACTTGCCAAATGTGGGACAGAGGTACTCAATGTGGGACAACGTGAAGTTTCAATGTAATGAGAAAAAAAAGCGTATATTCTGCCTTTAAGCCCGAACATCACTGTTACATATACATAAAATGATTATTCTTATTATCATCATTTATTTATTGTATTTATTTTATTTGAATTCAACATGAACAAGCATACAGCAAAAGCTTTACTATTTCACAGTTCCTCTCAAGTTACCACAACATAACTCTGTAGTGGCTCTGATCATTTCAATAATATAGATAGGCCCACAATAATAAAAAAATAAAATGCAGGTTTAAGCAGCTTTGCAGAGTTTTCATTTAATGTTTTCCACAACAGAATGGCATTAAAATTACCAGTAATCGTTTCTAAATTTATTTATGTTTGTTTTTAGTTATTTTTCCACTAAAATCAGCATCTCATAGAAAAAAATCCACACTTTTTTGCTATTTTTTTCTTAATTCAGAAACAAAATGATTTTTAAAACATGACAACAATCTCTTCTAATTTTAGGTGAGACAATAAACATCAGATTCTAATCTCTAAAAAATTCAGATCTAATCTAATAATAGTTTCTTAGAGTTACTTTTGCCTCAAATTTCTGAGAATAAGTGATGAAAGCTTCCATTTATTCTCTCATTATTTCTTCACTGTGCTTTAAGGGGCTCAGCATGTACACAGGTATCTGAAACCACAGCACCATGTCTGTTTTAGAGCCTCCATTGTGTTTATTATGGACCTGTCTAATTACTGGAAAACCTGCTTTTGACCTCTTCATATCACACTTTGCTCCGTGACTTGAAAAATGACTCAGAAACAACAAATACTCTGTCAAGTATCTCTGAACAGGTTTAATTCACGAGTTTACAGCATTTTCTCCTCCGTGCTCACTCACACTTGTTTTGGTGGTTCGGGTGCGCTCCACACACGCTCCAGATTTGCGTTAAAGTCCCGCCTCCGTTTGAATGACCGCAACAGGCAGATTTTTCCGCAGTTTCTTTTATGAGATTGAAACTCAAAACGGGAAACTGTCAATAATGCGGGGCATGAGTCTTGACTTGCGGGACACGTGAAAAGTAATCAAAATGCGGGACATCTGCTCACCCTGTCCATTAGGCAGCCCAACTAGTTGCCAGAGCCACTTTAACTGGCTTCTCTCAATATGGAGGAGCAGTGGATCTACTCTATGCCCCTCCCAAATGACCAAGCTACTCACCCTATCGCTAAGGGAGAGCCCAGCCACCCTGCGGAGAAAACTCATTTCAGCCACTTGTATCCATAATCTCATTCTTTTGGTCACTACCCAGAGGAACTATTACTAGTACTTAGAATACAGTACCAGGATTATGCAAAGTAATGAAATACATTACAAAATACATTTTATAGCAGGTATTTGGTATTCTGTAACTAAATCCATTTACAAAATATTCTCCCCAACACTGATTGTAAATACCAGTGTTACGAACCCGGAGGTTTCTGCTCTCCACCAGGTGACCTCCTGCTGCAGGCCGCAGTTCCTGCAGTCCTGCCATACAGCACCAGAGGCCAGAGGAGTGATATGGAGCAGCTGCACCAAATCAGCAATCAGCTGCTCCTGAAGCCTTTTAAGCCTCCTCACTCAATGATTCAGGGGACAACTCCAGATCATTTATCTGTGTACACAGTGGAGATGATAGCTATATTATTTAGTTTTCAATGGATGGAACAAAATAGAATTAAAAAATTAATTATATTTACTGATTCGTTATCTGTATTAGTGTCAGTTGAATTAATGTCTGCCTAAAGTCGAATAGATATTTTATATGAAATATATGAGACCATATTTAGATTAAGGAAATTGGGTACGGAAGTTAAATTTTTATGGGTACCGGCACATAGAGGAGTAGAAGGTAATGAGATGGCTGATTTTTTTGCAAAAAAGGCAATAAGAGATAGGAAAATAAAAAATATTGCATATAGTGCTGCTGAAATTAAATCTATCATTAAAGCACATATAATGGAAGAGTGGCAAAGAATGTGAAGGGAAGAGAAAGGAAGACATTTATTTCAGATACAAGGGAAAGCAGGAAAATGGAAAAATATAAGGATGAATAGTAGAGATCAAAGAATAATATCAAGATTAAGAATGGGACATACTGAGCTTAATAATACGATGCATCTGATAGGGAGACATCCCACGGGTTTGTGTGGATGTGGGGTGGGTGGAGAAACAGTGGAACATGTTTTATGTGACTGCATAAAATATGAGGAAAGTAGAGGACAACTCAGGGAGAAATTAAAAAACATAGGAGGTGGAGTGATGACTGTAAGGAATTTGTTAAATGGTGAAGAAAAGAAACATAAGTTGGTTGTTGGGTATCTAAAACACAGTGGTCTGTTGAATAGAATTTAGTTGTTTTTTATTTTTATTTTTTTCCTCTCTTACTCCGACTCACACTCCATCCAGCACAGTAGGTGGCGGAAATGCACCTTGCAGTTTGATGCCACCCACCAATAAACTCGAAGAAGAAGAAGAAGAAGAAGAAGAAGAAGAAGAAGAAGAAGAAGAAGAAGAAGAAGAAGAAGAAGAAGAAGAAGAAGAAGATGATGATGATGATGATTCAGGGGACACAGTGATAGAGCTGACTGTGATTTCTTAGACACTGTTTTAGTTATCCCACTGTTGTCTCCAGTACTGGGGTTTAAGGTTAAATGTTAAATGTCAATGCCCCGTTGTTCCACTGAATGTTTAGGAACTCTTTTATTCCTGCTGCAGTGCATTTTTACAACGAGCATTTTGTATGATTGTTTATTTGATATTTCTATCATGTGCTGACGTCGTTAGGTCTGTTTTAGGGGGGCTTCAGCCCCCCTAAAATAATCACAAGCCCCCCTATCATTTTGAGTTTTTTTTAGGGCTGGGACTTTAACGCGTTATTATGATTAATTAGAAAAAAACGACACGTTAAAAAATTTCACGCATTTAATCGCAGCTTGCATTTCGAGCACGGCGGAACCTTTGTCATTGCACGACTTCCTCGTAGACTGAATATCACTGACGCACACAACAATGCACAGTGCTAATGGCTACTAAAACGGAATAAAAACGGAAAGAAGTTGCCTTGCTTGGACTGATGCAGGATTTAGGAAACCCGTCCGCCTCTTTTCTTAACTTGAAAAAAAAAAAAAAAAAAACTTCCAGACAACAACGGAGTCCGTGTCGCGGACATTTTTCAGAGATCGTCTCTGCTGCAGCTGCCCGCCCGGTGGCACCGGAAACTTTACAAAAGTAGCGGTAAGCTATATTTTTAACATTTACGTAACATCTGTGCAGCGCTGAAAGCACCAGACAGAATAATTCTGTGCCCTAACAGTAGTTTATGAAAGTAGTCAGACAAACGAGAGGCACCTGGCTGGCGCTGGGAGAACGCTCCGTGTTCTCACTACTATGTAAACAATCACAGACAACGTGTCTTAAAGTTGAAACAGAAGTTTAAGTTAAAACAGAAACACTCTGAAACTTTTCTTATGATTTTCTAAACAATTCTGTCGGGGAGTTATACGTTTCTGAGACAAGTCACTGTATAAACATCACATGCATTACTATCATTAAGCAGCGAGGTGTGTTGAAGCTGAGCTAAGGGGCGGATGCTTAAGTGTATCGGGGACAGCGAGGAACGAGAACATTGTGATCAGGCTGGAGATCACACCAGATTCGCTGCTGCAGGCGTGAATCTGCGGGTCTGCAGCATCCCCTTCTTAACGTGACAGCAGGACTTCCCATGTAAGGAAGGTCCGCTCACTTGTTCGTCAGATCATTATTTCCTCGCCATGATCTTTAATCTTCCCATCATCCTCCAGTCATCCAACTGGAACCAGTTAGTGTTCCTGATCATTCTCAGAGTATGCCATGCCTGCCCTGGTGTTAAAAGTTAGTACATTTAAGTCCTATATCATATTTGTGCCTGTTCTACTGTCATTTTGAAGGATTGTTATTTATGTGTTTTTACTACATTATGAGTAGAAATGCTAATAAAAACTCCCAATTATACAAACAAGTAAAACTGGAAAAATTAGAATCTGGTGCAAAGTCAAATTTATTTCAGTAATTCAACTAGACAGAGAGACTATTTAAAGGCTCAGGAACCCTTTGCAGGCGTTTTCTATTTGTAATTATAAATTTTTGTTGATTTGGGTCTTGTTTCATATCACACAGTGACATTTGAATAATTAAAATGCATTTTTTTTATTAAATGCTTTAGTTTTACAGTAATAACTATGTCTAATGTTTACTTATCTGTCTGATAATTTTAATTAAGTTTTGCTTTGAGAGCACATTTTCCTGAAAGATTACAATGCGATTAATTTAGAATAATTAATTACAAAGCCTCCAATTAATTAGATTAAAAATTTTAATCAAGTCCCAGCCCTAATTTTTATATATACTGTTATTTTGTTTTGTAATTGTTAATTACATACTCCTTTATTCCATATCATATCATTGTTATTCATATATTAAAACTGTCAACTGCACACTCATTTGGCAGAATAAAAGTTTGAAAATTATTCATTTGTTCTTTGTCATATTTCAGTAACATTTATAATTAAGCAAGTTGTAATTAAACAAATTGAACAAATGACTGCAACATTTTCCCCTTTTAAGTGCAGTAGACTGAAATGAATAGCTTTATTTGGAAATATAACATATCTAATTTTTAATGGACTTATATAAAATCTTTCTTCAACATAAACCCCACTAATGAGCTGATTAAGTGTTATTTTTTATAAAAAGAAGAGAGAAAATGCACAAAGGTAGGAAAGGAAAAGAAAGTGATAAAATAATAGGTTTTGTTAAATGTTCTTCAGATAATGAATTAATTGACAAAGTTTTTTCAGGGTGTGAAAAAAAATGTTCAAGGTCAAGCTCCTGGGGCTAAGCCACCCCTATATCTCAATCCTAGTGACGTCCATGCTATCATGGTTGTGGCTTATAGCTGTGTCCAGTGAATGTTTTGCTGTGTGTGTGTTCATGTTGTTGTTGTTTTTTACTTGTCCAGGGCAATTCAATTTCCCCCTTGTGGGGATTAATGAAGACAACCTTGAACCTTGAACCTTGAAATATTTGGGAATTTCAATACACAAAGATTTCACAAAAATGTTTGATATTAACCATAGGCCCTTGACAGCAAGTATAAAATCGGATATGCAAAGATGGAACATCATCCGCTTTCTAGACCTACAGTATATTCTTGCATTGACTGTGTTAAAATGAACATCCTTCCCCGAATTGTGTACTTTTTTCAGTGTTTACCTTTTCCTATACCCTCAAACCAATTTGCAGAATGGGATAAAATATTATCAAGGTTTATATGGAAATACAAAAACCCAGGGTGAAAATTAAAACTTTACAAATAAAAAAGGAAAAGGGTGGTATGAACCTCCCTTGTTTACAGGAGTACTATCACGCTGCCCAGTTGAGACCCCTCGTGTGCATGTTCTCTCCAACCTATGCATCAGGATGGAAAGATATAGAGGAGACATTAATAACAGAGGTACTGTTTAAAGCTCTATCAGCAGATCCCAAACTACAATCCAAATTTAAGCTCCCGCATGAGCACACTACACAAACAGCAATATCAGTCTGGAAAGAAACAAGTCAAAGGTGCAGCTTGGAGGAAGAATCTAAAAGTTTGCGGTGGCCAGCTTTTGACTCAGATTTTACACCTAACAAACATGATAACAGATTCAGGATGTGGATCTCCAAAGGGTTAACCAGCTATAATTCATTCATCCACAAGGGGGCATTCCAATCATTTGAGACACTGAGGCAAAAACATGGGTTGGGGTCTGATGACTTCTTCCACTATCTACAAATCAGGCATTATTTCAATCAGAAGATTACAATTCCATTAACTAACCAAGGTTTTTTACAAACCTTTATCTCACTAACGAAAACAGACCCCCTTACAAATATTATTTCCAAACTATATGAGGGCCTTCTGAAAAGTAAAGGGGACAACACGTACTACGTGAAAGAAAAACGGGAAAAGGAAGGAGGGTTTAATGTTATTGAGGAGAACTGGGATCATATTTGTAAAATTTCATGGGCCTCAACAAGGTCAAATATCTGGCGTGAATTCTGTTGGAAAAATACAATGCGTTACTTTATTACACCAAAACAGCAAAGTTACCGGGGAAAGGGAGAGACATGATGGAGATGCAGTAGTGAGGGAGCAAATCATTTTCATTTTTTTGGAGCTGTCATAGGATCCAAAGTTACTGGATAGAAATTCACCAACATATTCAAAATATATTTTCAATGGTCTTCACCCTCTCATTTGTTTATGGGGAATATAGAATCGGACATCCTCAATAATAAAGACTGGAAACTTCTCTATAGTCTATTAGCTGCAAGCAAGAAGGCCATCACTAAAAAGTGGCTCAAGCCCAATCATCCAACAATGGAGGACTGGATCAATATCACGCCGAACATTTACAAAATGGAAAAAATAACCTCTCAACTGAAACTGCAAATTGACTCATTCTACCCCACTTTTAAATTAAACGTGCTGCTGTCGGCAACATATGTGAACCTGCCCCCCCCCCCTCCCAGTGTTAAGGAGTTCAAGTGGCTGTTTAAAAACAACAAAAGGGAAGACAATTGTTCGCTGTGTTGCAGATTGTATTTTATTTGTGCTTCCTCAATATTATGATAATATAATGATGATATTGAGCTTCCTCATTAACAGCAAACAAAAAAATCAACAAATTAGTATTTAAAGAGTATAAGAATTGCACACCTAGCGGCGGCCTATCGGGCCTATCGGGGGCCAAAACACGGGGTATTTGCATTCACTGCCACACATTGAATAGCAACACTTCATCTCACCACGGCAATCACCATCATTTGCACAGTATGAGCGACATCGATGGGCGAAGAAGTCGTCAGGACATTTTCCTGGCTTCACTGAGGAACAACAAAACAGAAACATTCAGCCTCTTTATATTTACCAGCAGTGTCGCAGTATATTAAGAATTTAACTCCTTTGGTCATATTTCACCTATTGTCTGAGTCATGCACACGTGTCCACATCCATTAAAGCAGCATATCTGATCCTGGCCAGGACAATCCGAGTCTTGTGAACACTGCTCAAGACAATTCCCCACTGGATTCGCTGCAAACCCTGGAGGCATTGGACAGCCTGGTAATGCTGAGAGGAAAGAAAGAATAATTAATGCAAAGACTTAAATAAATGAAAATATCATCTTGGAAAATAATGATTTTCCTCGTAAAGCTGTCGGGAGATATCTTCTACTATTTCATTCACTGAGTGGATTTAACAAGATAAAAAAAAAGGTTCTTACTTGGAACTGGAGGGGTGCAAACAGATCTGAAGAAAAACCTGCAACATTTCTGATTTCCTGGGCAGTCTCTGTCATAATTACATTGTGGTGATTCCATAAATAAATCAAAGGTGCTCGGACAGTTACCTGGATTCAGAAGAGAGTCAAGTTAAGATTTATCAGTGTCGGGTTATCATACATGAACATAACACACGTGGGAAAAAACAAGCTCACTCACCAGGTTTTGGCATTATTGCGTTGGATTGAGCAAAAGCACAAAACAACAAAATCAAGGCAGCTTTTCTAGACCTGAGTGTCTCCATGATGATTTGTCTCAGCCAGAAATCTGCCCCTGTTGTCCTATTTGGGAATCCCCTGGCTTATAAACTGCAACTGGAGCAGCTAGGATGCTGGGTCCTTGTGTCTGTAGAGTTACTTCTGCCAATTCATCCAATTCTTTCCATTCTTTTTTTTTCTTATTTGAAAAAGTTTACATTGAAATAATGCAAATTAAAATCTGAAGCATGCTGTGACAATTTCTGAGTTGTGGCTTGGTTTTCATTCTAAGTCATAATCAGTTTATTATGGTCATGGCCTTTATTATTTTAGATTTGTTTTACATTTACATTGTTTAGGGTCAGAAAAGTCATGTGTTCTTCATGTCGACTTAATGATTGTACAACACATAATATGTTTATGCCATATAAACCAGTGTGTGTGTCTGTGTGTGTGTGTGTGTGTGTGTGTGTGTGTGTGTGTGTGTGTGTGTGTGTGTGTGTGTGTGTGTGTGTGTGTGTGTGTGTGTGTGTGTGTGTGTGTGTGTGTGTGTGTGTGTGTTGTTGTTGTGTTCCACACATGCGCTCTCAGCCCAGATATTGCCAACATCAGCTTTATTACGAGATCTTTTGTTTGTTGTATTCCTGCCAGTGGAGAAAAAACGAGATAAAATGACACTGAAAGTTCAGAGTGATTCGGTCAAAATGTCCCAAAATGACCAATAATCAGATGGGATGATAAAACATACCCTGGCAAATAGGGTTCTGGTGTAAAAGTCCAATCATTCGAATCTTATCAGGTCACAGACATTTGGACTTTGCCTTTATTTGTGTTTTTGGTGGTATATGTTTCAGTTTTCATACAAATCCAGTTCAAATTCGATGAAAGCTGCAGAGCATGATGATGCCATGCACTTTATCTTTTGAGTATCTAAACTTTCCTAAAATATTGCAAACAAACTGGTCTTACTTTCACAAACTTTACAATTATTGTACAGATTATTAAACCTGATGTAGGCATTTTGTTAAAGCATATGCTATTATAAATAAAAGTTTTTTTATTGGGATTCATATGAAGGACGATATATGATGAAACATCAGGCAGTTGCTGCACTCTCCAACTTTTTTATTTATTACACGCATTGTGAACATGTTTTAATTTCCTGCAGAAACGGTGTTTAAAATGAACTCAAAGTGTTTGTTTTGATGTTTATTAAAAACAATTGACATGTTCATGCATGTTTCACTGCTGTTAATAAAATATGTTTAATCCAACTAAATAAATAAATAATGCACAAACAAATTGTAATATTATTAATAATAATAATTTTCAAGCTAATCTTTATGTATTTGCATACAATGTTCTGCATATGTGTGCATGTTTGATGACACATTTAACCACCCCTCCCCAATCCAAGAAAAACACAAGCAAAGTTTCTTTTTTTAAAATAATAATTTTAATTGATATATACATTTTTTGATTGTATTAATTTATTTATTTTTGGTTTGTTTGCTTAAATTTCTTTGTGATCTACAAAGTTATGAAGAAATAATGAAATCACAATTAAGTGACAAATTATGGGCTTCATAGAGCAACAACAATAAAACTCTGAATATCTTGACCAACTCTGTAAAAAAAAGATCAGTAAGCACTTTCCTATTTCCAAACAATAATTTCCTTCTCAAAGATTAAATAAAATCATATCAACAAATCACTTTGTTCTTCAGTGATCTGATCACTTTTACAGACTTATTTTAGGATGAGAGTCGTCTACTGCAAAAGTTAAATGATCTACATCATAATTTTAAAACATGATTTAAAAGACTGATTTTCTTCTAGAATAATTAATAATTTTGTGGTGCAGATGCTCAGATGCTGAAATGCCATACTAATTAAAGAAAAAAACCACAAACATAACAAGAGAAAAATAAACCATTTATTGTATTATTTTTGCTAATTTACAATATATGTGTGATCACATGGGTATCCTGCAGAAATGACCACAGAAAGATGGGCAGCACTTGTCATCCCCTGAACAATAACCATCATCCAGGCAGGTTACTCCACATGGAGAGAAGGTTGGGAAACCGCAAAACCCCGGCTTCACTGACACACCACAGATAAAACCACTCAGTTATAACATATTCCAGGAGAGATCATTCAGAAATGTGGCCATATTGTTCCTAACTCACCTATTTTTGGTGGCATGCACTCTTTCGCGCATCCATTGAAGCAGCATTTTTTACCACGCTTGCAGTCGTCGTCACATTCACACTCTTGCTCACACGTGCCGGTCCCACTCGAGTCAGGACACAAAGCTTTTACTGAAAGGAAAGACAAGGCATCATATGGAGAGATATTAAATCTGTTTTTTTTTTTCCTTTTTAAATAAATATTCATGCTTCGTTCCAACATCCCAACAGCTGCTTGTGTCGGCACCACTCACTGTAATGAGGGGCAACACAAACAGACCCACAGTTATAGGTGCAGCATTTTTCATAATCTTCACAGTCTTGGTCACTGGAACATCCCAAACGTGATGGAAAAGTGTAAAGTGTGTTTGGGCATTGCCCTGGTTTTGGAGGGGGCTCTGAGAGGAGAAACACAAAACAAAAACAGAGCCGGGTTAATGCTGAAGCCAAGAAACATTAGCAGTAAGATTTCAGACGAGTACTGTGAAACAGACAGGTGAATGGTACTTACATTGAAGAAAAAAACAGACTTACCATCGTGTTTGGCAAACAGTGCATAAGAATGCACACATAGACATAGTAGAGTCACAACACCAAGTGTGTACCAGTGTGTCTCCATGGTCATTTAATGGACACACACACTGTGCTTCTGAACTCCTGTTTGGACAAATATCCAAGAACACAAACAGTCGACTGAGCAGCATAGAGGACGCTGGGTCCTTGTGCCTGCACTCCTCTTCCACTGGGATTCCTTTACTTATTATCTGTTATTTTTACACATTAAACATACAACAAAAATTATGTGATTAGGTGTTCAGCAGCTCCAGAGATGCAAAACACCTCTAAAATATCTATTATTATCATTCAGTTTTATTTGCATATATTTCGTGCAAGAGCAATAACTGTGCTGGTAAGGTCTCAATAACTAACAGGGCGACTACAAATTGAAATGAAAAACAGTCTAGTTGTCATTATTCAAGTAAAATGATGTACTTGCTGTACTGAAGAAATGTCAGCTCTCGCTGTGTGCCAATTCTTCTCTCCAACCCTGGGGGCTAAGCCCCCCTTGTCTTTCAATACTAGTGACATCCCTGTAACATAATAAATGTCTGCAAAAAATGCCTTTTCCATCAAAGTGATAAAACACTGTGAAATAAATGATTTTTTTTAAAAGTAGATTTTTTAAAGTAATTTTTTATTATAATTATTATAATTTACAGGACAGGATGTACAAGAAGGAAGTTCAAACTGTTGAATAACCTTTGATTTTTCTGAATATGAAAAAATTAATTTTGAAATTAAATAATCAAAAATGTACTAGAAAAATAGCAAAAAGCACCCTCAATTGAGACACTATTTATTTTTCATTGAAGAATAAAACTGTTAATTTCTTGTTTCAGTGATGATCGATGCATTTAATTTCTGATGCCCCGTCCTCCATAAAAAATCTCAAAGGGCTAAATGTAGCAATTAAACTCAGAGTTCAAATTATTGATTAGAAAATGACAAAAAGATCCATCAATTTTATTGTTATTCTTATATGTCTGATTTAAATATTTCAGGACAACAAATGTAATCACAGTTTCTCTCAACTGCTTTGGTGAATTTATTCCAAATTCTAATTCCCTTAGTCAATTGTGCACATCATCATAGCAGTTTCTCACTCCTTCTAACAAACTACAAATTACAAACACCTTTGGTCATGCATTAATTGCTGTTTCATATATTTTTTTATTGTCATGTCAGTCCAAATGAATTTTACTCATGAAGGATGAATAATCACTCCGTACAAAATAGTCCTCATTTTTTTGCTTGAGTCAACTGATACAAAAATGTTGAACTATATGTCAATCAGTTTTATGCATTTTTTAAAGATTTTTTCTGGCAATCTTCTCCCAAATTGAACAATTTCTCTTGGTTGATGTTGATAACAACAATAGTCATGTATGTCTGGATGTGAAAAGTGATGTACCATTATTGTTTCCAGTTGTGCACAGCTTTACCCTGAGGTATTTTCTGATGTTTGTTGTGCGCACGTTTGTACTTTGCTTTTGAACAAATCAGAATTTTGTTTATAAATGTCATGATGAGAACATGAAAATGTTGTTTAACCATTCTGTTCTTAAACAATGGTGTCAGGACTTCTCATTTCATTGGCAATGTTACGACTGCTGCCTCTTTGCCTTGGGAGCAGTGAGAACAGAACCCTGGTCAGCACCCCTTCGTCACATTTGTTTTTCACCACCTGAGCTGTTAAAAAGGAGGGCTGCCAGATGCACAGGAGTTGAGAAGTTATCTGAGAAATGCACCAGAAAAGCCATTCAGAGTGACTCAAAAAATGCAAATCATGTACAAGACATAAAAAGCATTTTAAAAGTTTTTTTTTACTAAAAGTTTTTCAAAATGCAGCTGGAATTTTAGAGTTGTGATAAATGCACCAAAAGTTCACTTTTTTGAAGTTTTATTGAATTTAGCAGAAACAAACTTTATCTACGTAGTCTAACAGCAATTAGTTTAAGTAAACATGTCTATATCTGTTTTCTGTTCGTCTTATATTATTAAAACTGTTTTGTTTTTACCTTGGTAAAGGCATAATCTCCTGCTATTGTGGTTCTCAGCCTCTACTGCCATCCTCTGGCATGATCAGGAGTTTCATATCAGTTATTGGAAATGAGGTACCTATGTGCATATGATGTTCAGCTTACACAGCTGAAAAGCTGTGATTGCCTTAAATTTACTTTAAGTCCAAGATTAACAAAAAAAGGAAATTAAATTAAAAAAAACAAAGAAACAATGAAGGAAATTTTATCTGTAATCTGGACATTATGCAAAAAAAATCCTCATTTGGTCCTTCTAAGTGACTACACATAATTTTTATTAGAAATTATGAAAAAAGTGTCTTTCTTTTAAATGATAGCATTAATATTCATGCTTTATAATATTTGTACTCTTTGATGTTGAGGATGAAATAATTAAAAAGCCTAACTGTGGACTGCGGACTGTCTGCATATTAGCACATTATTAACACACTATTCTATTTATATGGTTTGACTAAAGGTGATATAAAGAGAATTAGATCAGCAATATGTAAAATGCATAATATTGTTTGTTTGCTAGTGTGTTTTGGTAGAAAAGGTCACGTGTTGAGTAGTTTTGCTTCATACTACATTGTAGTCATTCCAGATTTTAGTTTAATAAAGCATTTTTGTGACGTGAGTTGTTTAAAAGTGTAAAGTAAAAGTACAATACTACCCACACGAATGTTTTTTGTATTTACTGTATCTTATCTTCTAATTTTAGAAGCTGTCAACTCACAACATGCTGGAGTATATGATAACAGGTGCAGTTCCCCTTAAGACGTCCAGGAGGCAGCCTCAGTTTGAAAATAGCAGTTTGTTTGAATTTGTCTCCCTTTGAACACAGTTAAAATGATAAAAATGTAATCACAATAAACGTTGGAATTAGTTTTTAGCCAAAAATATTTTTATTTCACTATGAAATATATTCTAATAGATGTCGATATTTAGAGTAACTGTTTTAATGTATTCCATCTCATTTTCATTTGATTGGCAGGTAACCCCCAAATCTCCCATTAGGGGGAATCCAGAGGGTCATTATTCAGGGTGCAGAGAGCACTGAGGAGAAGCGTTTACCCCGAGGAGTTCAGAAAACTTTAGATGCACATGATCAGCCTACTTATATCACCTCCCAGCAGCCAGTGAATTCTCATCTGTTGTCATAAATCATTTGACATGTCAAGGATGCTTTCTGCATGTGTTTGCATAGTTTTTTCACAAAACAGTGATTAAAAATAAATACATCAATGTATTTAAAAAAAATTTGACAATATCAAACCTTTAAAAAAATTCTGTTTGTTTTTCTACTTTTTCATGTCCTTAAGGTTTCCTCTTGTGCTTGCCCTTGGAAAAGCAATCATGTAGCTGGAAACATCCCCCTTATGTGTTTGTAAGACAAGGCTCGGCTGGTAGGTGTTACTGTATGTCCTTGGAATGATGTAAATGCTATCAGCTTCACTGCCGGCTGTGAATGTATAAACCAGTTGGAGGTGAGAAATAGATGGCTCAGTTTGACTATAAGGGAAAGTAAAATGTTTGGAGTTGAGATCAGATCAATTTTATAATTTTATTTTTCAAAGACACATCTTATGATTTATTTTCTTATGTTATAATAGTTTTATGCTCGATACAAAACACATTTATGAAGAGAGGGGCTGGGAGAAGAGCTACTGCTCCTTCAGTCTGGACAGGTGCTAATTTCCCTGTTTGTGACATCACAAATTGGGACTTTCGAAAAAGCTTGTTTTCGGCAAATATTCTTAAACATAAACACTGAAAAAAATGGATGGACAGGTTTTTTTCACATTTGAAGTAGTTATAGAGGCAGAGGCCCACATGGCAGTGCAAAAGGATACATGAGTCCCCTTTAATTTCATATCATAGAAGGAAATCGGAGATGAGATCTGTAAATGTTCAAAAACAGAAAAGGAAACGGATTCAAATGAAGTAGAGTATAAAAGTTGTCTGAATGTTTTAGATGCTGCACCAACCTTATGCTCGCTCTTGTTGGATACCATAGCTTTTCAGCATTGGTTTCCCCTTTTTTACTGAAAAATTAAACCTGTTTAAAAACAAATCACTTTGATCATGATTTTGCTGCACTTTCAGTTCATGACTAATCATTTAGGACAAAATCACAACAATTTTTTTGCCTTTTGTTTTACAAAACAGCCAATCCTCAACTTCATTGCTCAATCCCCCTTAGGATAGTGCATGTATTACATGTGCATTAACCTGCCACCGACCCCTGTATGCTAAACTCAATTGCCGTTTATCTCCACTCTCATGTTCTTCTCTTAGTTATCTTTCAAATGCTGAATCTAATTTTGCATCTCACTTTACCCTAAGGCATTAAAAAGCTGCTAGTGTTGTTAGAGATGAGCGATCATAAACTAGGAGTTACATCCCTAAAGAGGGCAGGAAACTATTGTTTATCTGCTCTTCAAATGAAAAGATGTAGGACAACGTTGTTATTAGTATTTTAATTTGAAATCCACATCTGTCCATCCTTCCAATTATCCTGAGCAACAGTTCATATTTATAAATGCAATCGTTGCGCTTGACCGATGCGTCTCGTCCTAATACCAAGAATAATGATGATCCTGTGATGATGCTTTAAAGTAAAAATAATGCTAATGCCTTTAATGATGAAGCACGTTCAGAAATCCCTCCCTGTCATCCCATTGTCTCCCCCGGTGGAGAAGCTGGCCCCGCGGCCCCATGGGAAATCTATAATGTATTCAGCCAGGCCTTGGGAGTAAAATGAAAACAAATGCAGTGCAATAAAGGAGAGAAGATGAAGCGATTCTGTGATGATGCTCTCCAGCAGCCTTATAAATCAAAATGAAACTGGAGCAGGTCATATACAAACCCCGCTTTCAGACCAAAGATGGCACGCACACGCACACATGCACAAATTATTTATATGTTCTGCACAAATCTTGATTTTTGTTTTCACCAAGCATTTACTCATATTTTTATTCCAAACAATCAGAATATCTTGATCTGGAGTTATAGAAAAGACCCTAATGCTCATCACAGTTTTTTTTAATTATTTGATTATGATGAGATTGTTGCAAATAGAATAGAAAAGAATTGAATTCTAATTTATTGTTATCGCACATCACAAGTAAAGCAACAAAATTAAGTTTGCATTCATCCAGAAAAGTCTAGCAAGAAATATTTAAATGTATTACAAGACATTGGTTTGATCAACAATTCTTAAAGCTTTCTGAAGTTTTTCTCAACTGTGGTTCCTTTTGTTGTTTGTTTATTAAGCCGCCTAACTCAGACATATGAAACATTCTGGCTTAAGTCCACCAATGCAGTTAATAGTGAAAACATGTATAAATATTTTGTTTTGTAGCCATGACCTGCACTAGATGTAGTCATGATCGGGTAAAAGGATGTTTGAACAATACTGTACATATAGAAGTAATCCATAATTTGATTGCAGGGTTAGGAATCACTTAGCAACAGAATACAACATAATAGTATCTGATGGTTTTGTCCATGCTCCTGTCTCATCAATAATTCTATCACCTTTGGGATTTATCTTGCAATGTAGTAACCCAACTATTACTCTACTTAAACATGACTACCTAATTGTGTCTGCAGTACTGCTGCACACCTGTGGGTGCTGCTGTGGTGTCACCATTCTGGTTTCAGGCTTTTCAGGCTGGTTTAAAAAAAGAGACTCGATGTTGGTACAGAAGCTGAAACTCATTTCACAAGAAATCCAAAAATACTGTAACAGAAAAAATGAAATCAAGTCCCACCAACACCTGGTTCCCTTGGCCCAGATTTAAAGCAGACACATAAAAAGTCAGTTTTGAGTGATTTGAAAATTGCCACCATCACAAACCTCAAGCTGCCTGTGCTTTTTGGGCCATTAACAAGAAGGGCTTTTGTTATGATTTTTTATTTATTCATTTGGGATTTTTCTGCCACACAAAGGTGAAATATAACTCCTCTGGCTTAAGTATACAAAACTTTAAAGATGGATTCAAGCCCTTTCTCTGACAGCTTAGCTGCTTATTTCATGGATAAAGAATAGTAAACAGAGGCTCCAATAAATAATTGATACCTAATCAGTCAGGGGAGAGTACAACGGGTTTCTTTCTTATTTTCAGACCAAGAGTAGAGAAGCTTCCTGAGTTGTTTATTTCCTCCATCCTTTCTTTCTTTTCATGTCCTTCTCATTTTACGAGCCATGAGTCAACTTAGCACACGTAAATGATATTTTGACATAGAGATCCATGAATAATGTATTTGAATTTACTTTTATGCCGGCGTTAGATCGCTCTCAGCGCCCCTTCTCTCCCCTCCCCAGCCTATCTTTTCGCCCTTCCCTGTTCCCCTGCTTTCACTCCTTCTCTCAGTCCCTGCACCCTTTCCTCTTCACCCGCTTCTTTCTTCCCCTTCCTCATCAGATCTTAGCCCTACTTCTCCTCCGTGCTCTCTCTCTCTCTCTCTCTCTCTCTCTCTCTCTCTCTCTCTCTCTCTCTCTCTCTCTCTCTCTCTCTCTCTCTACCCCCTGCACCTCCTTCAGAAAGCAGACAGGAAATGGTATGAACAAGTTTCAGAACTGAGCATTTACCACTTTAGTGTTTCATTTTCAGCTCCTGTGCAGTCGGTTGCTCACAGATGAATCCTGCAATTATGAGTTCATGAATTGAGATGGACTTGAGCAAAAATAGTGACAACCCAGTGAGCTAAAACCTGTCAAATCAAATTAGAGAAAGAAAAATGATCTAAGGTTGACTTAACAGATAAGGAATAAACCCTTTAATTATGACATGTTTTCATATGTGCCACTCCTCAAGTGGGTATAAGATCAGAAGGTTCTGATTGATCTTACTGGGAAGTATTGATTCAGGGTTAAATGAATCATCCTTACGTTCATCTGTTCTTTTAAAATCTTCAGCAGCAAGCAAACTTCATAATCAGAAACAATCCTGCTTCCCACTTTACTGATGTTTATCCCTGAGCATGAATCAAGTTAAAAACATGTATTATTCTGTTACGTAAATATCAGAATCAGAAGGGTTTTATTGTCATATGTGTGAGAATCATAACATTAGGAAATTGCTGCTGTACTTGGTGCAAGAAAAATAAATGATAAGCAAAATTAGAATTAAGAAATAAACACAATGAAATGATAATAATATAGTGAATCAATAATTAGAGAAGCAGCTACTGTCTTTAACCTGGCTTTAGTCAACATAGCAAAGGAATTAATTCATTCCTATCAAAACTTTAATATATAGTCTTTCGTCAAAACATCCAGATGAAAATAAATGACACATTTAGGGCAAGAATACCACATCAACTTAAACATGAATGATTTAACTGTTTCCTCCTTCAATTTCTATAATAGGAATCAGAAATGTCCTGTAACTTGGGTTACAGCTAAAAATATAAGAAAAAGAAAAATTTGATGAGTAAAATGATATATATATGTGACTCAATTGGTGAAAACACTGAACTAAAACTGCACACCGCAGCCAGCCACTAGGAGGTGTTTTGGGGTTTTCTGCTTTATAGGTCCCAAACTTGTTTTCTGCCCCTTAGAGGAGAATCACAGCACTGCAGGTGGCAAGTGTCACATTTGTTATTAAAGTCATCAAATTGTACAGCAGAATACTGTGTTATTGTTCTCATTTAAAGTGGCAGTGTGTAGTTTAATGGCACTAAGGGGCAGAACATACATTTCGGGACAGTATTATACCATATCACTGTGATTGTCGCTAGTTTACAACAACATAACGGTAAATGTTGTTACCTGTGGAGCAGAAAGGATGTAACCTCGTCGTGACTCCTCAGACTTTGATGGTCCTTCAGTTAAAGTGACAATGTATAGTTTAACTTTTAATCTCTGGAAACATACGTCGAAATATTGTTGAAAATTAACAAATTGATGTCCAGTCATTGAAAAATATTGGTGGCTTTGTGTAATATAAAGTACAGGGTACATAGGGTCGAGCGTCTTTTGGGGACGCCATATTAGATGCCATGGTTCCTTCTGGCCAGCTCAGGGTTCTGCACCCACTGCCAATGATGTCCCACTAGATGCAATGTGATGCCAATGCCAGTTTTCTGGTGCTGTAGCTTTAGGATCTGCTCGGGTTCCTGCAACTACCAATGATGTCATCATACTATGACAATGCCACGCTGCCAAAACATATTGCATCTCTTTTTGGATTCTGTTTCTTCACATAGATTTTGGGAAGAGTTTAGCGGTTTTGTTATTAAATTCATGTTTCTTACAGCCTACATGTTTTTGGACGTGGTAATGTAACTTCCACAAGTCGTATATCCAGCCAGTCAATCAGTATGAGGTCATTGACATGTGCTGGACACCAAGCCTGCCAGAAGGAAACATGGCATCTAAAGACTAATTTATACTTCTCCATCAGCTCCACGAGGGAGAGGCACGCACGGATGGAGACGTTGTGCACTCAGACTTCGTCTGCAGGGGAGTGTTGCAAAGCGATTCTCCACCAGGGCAACAGAGGGCGTAGCGCTGTTCTGTGGTATCCTGTCATGTATCTGGTCCAAGATAGTGTGCTTATTTGTTTGTTTGTTTTTTTGTAAGACTTTTTAACATGGACAAATAGACTTAGACAGAGACAAAGAGACTTTTTAACACGGACAAATTTGTCCGGGATAGATGTTTAGAAAAGAGAGCTCGACTCCGTCCGTCCTTGTGAGCCTGTCGGACAGCCCTCGAAAGGACGGATAATGGCGTTGCGTGCGTCCGTCCCGACGCAGATGGAGAAGTATGAATTAGGTTTAACATGGCGCCCCTAAAGACGCTAGAGTTGTGCCTTATGCAATTTAGACCCAGTTTTTATGATTATATTTTACGAAGTCTCCAATATTTTTCAACAATCAACATCATTTTATTCATTTTTAACGTTTTGATGGATACTTCCAGAGATTAAAGGTAAAAATACACATTGTCACATTAATAAGCTTTAAATTGAAGAACATAATCTTCAATTTATCGTTAGAACAAAAAAAAGTGTGTGTGTGTGTGCAAGTGTGTTTAAAATATTATTATACATTTTACACATTCTTTGATAAGAGAGAAATGTGGTCTCTCAAAAAATGGACCAGAATGCCAATGAGTTACAGCTAAATCTCAGCACTAGTAACATCAGATGGAAGTGCGACAGTTCAACAAAACCGACAACCAAATGCTCCAATGGTTGCTTAAAAGACCCTGCGTACTCATATGAGAACATTATGTTTTTGCCCTTCTGCACCATAATAATTCCTTTTTAAAAACTTTGACCTATTGGCCTCATTTGGGGCCACTGGCAGCACCATCTAGTGGTCAAAGAACAACACTACACCCATTTACCTGAAAATAAAATGGAGGGAGTGTCAGCCAAAAACTTCTATGGCCACTCCCGACACAAAAAAGAGCCAGGTAAGAGTTAAATTACATTTTCATAAATGATTCTGTAGTATTTATGCTCATTGTCAAAAGCAGAACAACTGCTCAATGCAATTGCAGAAAACACTGATGTTGAAGGTTTATCAGATGGTGAAGACAATGATCTGGCTTTGGATGGAAATGTTGCACATTTTTTTGATGATATGACTGTGGAGCATCATCCTGATGATTCAGAAGAACATTCACCAGAGGATAATTCAGATCAAGATTATAGACCATCTGAAGGAGATGCTGATAGCAATGATGAAAATGAGCCACTCCATCAACATGTGCACATACATGGGTGTCAACGACAGCGTGTTGAGAATGAATCTCTGAACAAGGATGAACCAGGACATAGAGAGCCCAGAGGAGACCCGAGCAATGATGGACGTAGACAGCGCTGGAAATCTGCTCCATTTACTCCAAACATTGTCCAGTTTCAGGGTGAAGAGGATGACCTGATAAATGAATGAGCAAATTGGCAGCCAATAGTATATGTGGAGCAGTATATGGACTCACAGTTGATGAAACTCCTTGATGACTGCACAAATAGCATGTCACTAGCTAAAAATGGCAAGTTGTTCAATACTACGGTGGAAGAAATTTACCACTTTTTTGGGGCAGCAATCTTGATGTCCTGTGTGCATTATCCCCACACAAGAATGTTCTGGTCCAATGCTTTTCAGATTCCTGCCATTAGTGACAGAATGTCACGTGATCGGTTTTTCAAACTAAGGAGCAATCTGAAAGCAGTAATTGATGATGACATTCCAGAAAACCAGAAGAAAGCGGACAGATTCTGGAAGGTGAGACCTTTTATGGATCGTGTACTCAAAGGACGTTACCTTCAGGCTCAACCAGAATGTGTCTCAGTAGATGAGCAGATGATCCCGTTTACTGGAGCCTGTCCATTCCGACAGTATGTGCCACTAAAGCCCAATTCAGTGGGGATGAAGAACTTTGTTCTGGCATCACCAGGTGGAATTGTACCGGACTTTGAAGTCTATCAAGGTGCAAAAGCATTGAGTTTGCAGGTTGAGGACTCAGAAGGACTAGGTTTAGGTGCACTGGTAATCAAACGTCTGTGTGGAACACTACATGCTGGTTCAAAGGTGTACTGTGATTGATTCTTCACCACCATACCAGCTGTAGATTTCATGCTGGAGAAGCAGTTGTACCTTACTGGTACAGTGATGAAGAACCGGGTCTCCAAGGCAATGGAGAAGCTACCGAGTGACAAAACCCTGAAACAGCAAGGAAGAGGGGCCTCAGCGACAGTCGCCCGAGCAGATGGGAAACTGTGTGTAGTCAAATGGTACGACAAAAAGCCAGTTGTGATGCTTTCTGCCATTCATGCCGAACAACCCAAAGACACCTGACAGCGATGGTCCAAGAAAGACAAAAAATATGTGACCGTCACTCGTCCAAGTATTGTGCAAGAGTACAACGCTAAAATGGGTGGGGTAGACTTGTCAGACAGGATGATGAGCTACTACCGAATCAGTGTCCGAACCAAAAAATGGACCACTCGCATGTTGATGCACTTCACTGATCTTGCCCTAGAGGACAGCTGACTGCTGTATCGCCAAGATGAGTAAGAAAACGGCACCCCAAGAAAAGCTACCATGAAATTTCTTGAGTTTTGTATGGTAGTATCTCAGGTATTCCTCAGCAAGAATTGTATCCCTCACAAAGATGCTAGTGTTGTAGATGCAGAGGAAGAGGATGTAAACCAACTCAAACCAGGCAAAAGGTCTTGGGTCACTCCAGTCCCACATGTCTCAGTCCGCACATGTTCTGCTGTTCATCTCCCTGAGATGGCGGTCTTGAAAAACTCCATGCGTTGCAGAGCACAAGGCTGTTCTGGGAAATCTCGCGTACGATGCATGACGTGCAGTGTGTTCCTGTGCTTACAGAGTGAATGCAACTGCTTTGCAGCATTTCACAAAGCTTGACTCTCACAAAGCTTGAAAGGATGGCTTTTCTGTGCAGGTTGTAAAACTGCTTTGGGGAAAAGAGGTTGTCAATGAAAGAAGTCAAGTGTCTGTTCAAGAGGCTGTTTACGAACATTGATGACATTTCATTTTGATAGTTTTGTTTATTTTGTTCCAAATGGATTTGTTCAGGTACAATGAAGTTCAAGTTTATTGCATAAAAAAAGACTTTATACATTTTTTTGTACTTTTTGTAAAGCCATGTCATGTTAGGGGCATGAAACTAAAAACTGTTAGCAATACTGTTTGATTTCCTGATGTTCTATAGCCAAAATAAACTGGTTTATAAATTTTTAACCAACTGTGTCTTTGTGGGTCATACCGTTTGGATAGACCTATTGTCCTCATATGTGGACACACATTTTTCAGAAAAGTACTTATCACAAAATGCTGAAATTTGGATATTAGACTAATTGGCACCTTTCAGTCTCAATTAATAATAAACATTTTAAAATGCAAAGATAAACCACTTGTCCCCATATGGGGATATCATTTTTTCCAAAAACTACTTCCTGGACAAAGACTAAGTTTTGTTATTATACTTATGATGTCATTAAACTGAAACAACTAAGAAAAATAAAAAATGCACAAGAAAACAATGGTCAGGTCTCAGGAACGTGTTATTGACAGAGTTTTTCTGACAAATGCGAGAAAACCACTTTATTATCTTTTTGTTTGTTTTTTTTTATTTTCGCGATATGTTTATGGCTTTACTATATTAGAACATTAAGAGACATGAAAAACATGTTATAAGCTAATTTGTTTTCCAAATTTGCTATTGCAACTCTAATGGATGTAGAAAAATGTAACACAGTAGCAACAACGCGGCTCTACCACTAACTACTTTTGCTTAGCATCACTGGTGTTTTATCTCTACAAATAACAAAAGCCTGAAGAAGTTCTGCCATATGGTTGAGTTGCTAATGCTAATGGTTAGCTTCTATTAGCCAAGGTGTGCTCTGCTGTTCCCTGAACACGAAATCACCAACAGCCTTCCTCTTTGTGAGTAAAGGGTGAGTCCAAGAATGCAAATTTTCAGTGTGATGTAGATTTGACTGGTTGTTCTAATCCAAGTGGATTTCACTCAAAAGCTAATGCGGGGGTAGAAGATTATTTTCAGATTAAATTCAGAGTAATCAATCATATTTCAAAAATAACAAGTAAAGACGTTTTCTTTGTGAACTTGGTCTTTAAAGCATTCCAGGCCTTACTTGGTAATGGATAAGGTCAGATTTTATAAATCAAGAGATGAGGCATAAAATGGCATCATGGGGGACTTCTACAGTATGACCAAAACCTCTGCTAACAAAAGAAAGACTTGTCCAATGTTTAAAAAAAATGTATTGACCCTAGACTTTAGAGAAGTATTCTGAGGTCTAACATGACAAAAGGAGAGATGTATTATCTACTGTAAAACTAACACTGCAATTCAGAAAAGGGACTTTGTACCAACAGTCAAACATGGTGGTGGTAGTGCTTGGCTGCTTGAGGACCTGGACGATTCACTGTAATTGATGGAACCATGAAGAATGCTATGCTGGTGAAAATTTTCAGTCATCCAGATCATGGTAATCCAAAAGGGTTCAAATGAAGGCATCTGGACTTCTTTGGTCTCTTGAGGACGGTTCGCTTCTCATCCGAGGAGCTTTTATTAATTCTGACTGGAATATGGGAGAGTCAAGCTTACAAGCTGTAGCTGTCTATTGTTATTTAACACGCTGAAACTACTCTGATTCTCCCTCCTCTCAGGATTGACAAAGCCCCTCAGATGAGAAGCGAAATGCCTTCAAGAAACCAAAGAAGTCCAATTGCCTTCATTTGAACCCTTTTGGATTATCATGAAGTCCGCTCCATACCAGAAAATCCTCATTGAGAATGTCTGACCTTTGACCTTATGTTAGAACAAACAAACATAAGGAAAATGTAAGTGTGCATAAACAACAAGCTGGCTTTTTCTGAAACACAAGTAATATATATAATAGCTACAGACTTTTATGCAGCCAAGAGCTTCTTTTTGTCTTTTAAAACATAATCAGAGTTCATGTTGAACACGGAGCTTTTTTAATCGCAGCTAAATGTATTAGTCACTGTGCTAGCCCCGGGCAGCTGGACTGCAAATCCTTTTCTGTGATAACTGAAGTTTCCTTCAAGTCTGTTTTCCTGACTGTATTTCTCATCATAGCTAAAAAGTGTTTCTTTGATAGAGACAAGGCACCTCAGAGCGCCTCCCACTAAGAGTTGAAAAGTGGAGCAAAACGAGGAAGCTCTAACTGTCTTGAGACTGTAGCCGTCCTGTGTCAGTTTGATGGTGAGATGTTTATCATGAAAATCAGTGACTTCAGCTCACCACATGACTCATCTGGGATAATGAGTCATTTTTTTACCTGAGTTCAACAAGAGCGCCAGCTTCACCACACACTCACAGACATCAAGGTAACTTTCACAGCAGTTACCACCGCCGCTTGCCTGTGAATCTTGGCAAGAGCAAAACTAGGGCAATCTTGCATTTTGTTGAACTGTAAACTGAATTCTTAAAGGTCCAATATGATAAGAAACCTTGTTTAGATGTGAAAACTTGAGGTTGTTGACCTGACAGCTTAAAAATCTGTTTTAACCCTCCCACTGTCCTAATGGGTATGACCCCGCGAGGAAAGTTGACCATTGAGCAGGATTGATGGTTTATCCCTTGAGGTCCACGTGGCAGGGGTGAGGTGTTGCTTACTCCTCACCCCTGTCACGTGGACCCAAGGGATAAACCCTCAACCCTGCTCAATGGTCAACTTTCCTCGCGGGGTCACACCCATTAGGACAGTGGGAGGGTTAATGTTACCTTCCTTCAACATGATTGAGACGTTGGATTTTTGTGTTATTATTTCACTGTAAAATATTTACTTATTGCAACTTGAAAACTCTGAAAAGATCAATATGGATTTCCTGAAAAAGTTCCAGCTTTTAATTATAGGAATTTTTTGTTTCCCATTTAATACATCTCTTTTGTTTCTGTTTAACTGATTGCTACTTTTAAACGTTATTGCTTTAATCTCACTATTTGTCTTTGTGAGCTTTTAGTCAATCACTCAAGTCAACTCTGACTGAAACCGGCACATTCTGGGGCTAGCAGTTTTCCACTGTCTGATTGTTGACAACAAAAAACATTGAAATATCGTGAAATGTTTTCTGTGACAACACTCAAGTGAAAGTGTATTTTCATTTCCATGCTTTTTAATGCATGTCAGCAGTGTATTAATGACTTGGCAAGACACCAGGATGTGGAAATTTCCACCTTTTCCATTAGAATTTTTTCTTTTTCATTGTCTTATTTTACAAGGCAGTTTGTGTTTTTTTTGGTCTGCACTGAGAAGTTATAGTCAGACTACCCACCCTAACCTTAACCCTAAACCCTACAACTAATAAAAATGAGTCTCTAACACGCATTGTTCTAGAAAATAAACCAGTCAAATTAATCAGTCCACTCTGTGTATGCACACTGATAAAACAATTTCTCTCCCCTCCTAACTCATTATTTTTGTCACTTAGTTCATCTGCGGGTCAGATGTGATCTGCAGATACAGCACACACGTGCTGGGCCCCATCCAGTCAACGCAGAACCACAGGAAGAAGCCGGAAATGGTTAACGCCTTCAGTCTGTAAGTTTGTCAAACTTAAATCCAAGAAAGAACATTATCTGCCTTGTTTTTCCTCTCACACAATCCTCTTTTACCCGCCCCGAAAATAAGCTTTAAGGTAATTGTGTCATTGTGTCATGCGGCACATGAAAAATGGTAATCCATAATATTGCATTCTGTATTCTCAGTTGCTTTTGTGCAGAGAATTTTGCAAAGGTGAATTATGAATAATTACCTTTTGATCCAGAAAGCCTGGCAAGTAATAGCACCTATCATGCTATAGCTGGTCGATACAATAGAAACTCGACACATTTTCTTTTAAAAACGAAGTTTTTGGAGCAGCGAAGCATTCACTGCTCTGCTACGGTGAACGGCGTCACCTATAACCTTCTCTGCCTGATGTTTTTATCAGCAGCTGAAACATTGAGTCATGTCTATTCTGAATTAAAGCTATTAAATAATTTAACCCCTAAACACGAGAAGGACCAGATGAAACAGAACACACATACTGAAAAGGTCTTTGTTGTATCAATTAGTTGATTAAGTATCATCTCCTCCCCGATGCGCTCAGGAAACCCGATCATTTTTTTAATGGATTCATGTTACAGGGGCTGCAGAGAGCAGGGGAAAAATGGACATTTACAGTTTCTTGCCAACATATTTGACTGACGTTAAACCTTTATTTGATCAGGCTTTTACTTTAATTGCATGCATTTGATTAACTATTAATATTCATGGTTGAAAGTGGAAATTCAGCTGCACACTGTGCAGATAGACGACTGAATTCATTCAATTAAAGTTGTAATTACATCAGGAATTAGCATCAAATTGCCATTTTATTTAGTTTATAGGGCTGAATATGTTTTGTTTTTAAGCCAAAGTCGGTGGTTTAATTAGTGGATAAACATTTGGCAGCGCCAAATTCCTGAATATCATCATTAAAAATTAACGAGTAAAGCTTAAAAACATGACATGATTCTGCATTTCCTTATTTATAACTCTTGCTTCTGGTGGCTAGCTGTATATATCAGATAATTTGTAGAAAGGTAGTCTCCAAAAGCTCAGAACAAGGACACAGCTGTGATCTAGCGAGAGTGAGAGAGACAAAAATAAAATAAAAACACAAATGCCCGCCTTATCCCAGCAGGAAATCTTCATCCTCCTGCATATTTAGAGAGCACCTGATCGTCAGCTGATAGTTCAGACCTGACCTTATCAGGCATCAGGGGCATCACAAGACCTGATCCTCTGCCACCTGCACACTTCAACAGCTCATCTCTTAGTCTGTCTGATCCTCCACATGATGGAGAAAAAAAACTTTCCCAGAAACTGGAAAATTTTCTTTTAAATCTGTGTGGCTGATGTAAAATGTTTTATTTAAAGCTATAAATCATGAGGGTCAGGTTCAGCAAATTTCATAGAAACAGATATTATAGATATTTATACACTTACCACAAGTCATGGGTCATCCTCAGCTATATGAAAGATTTAAGCGATAATGCTCTTGATGCACTTTAGGTCTGAGCTGCTTTGTTTTAAAGAAACTAGTCTCTGCTGAATCTATTCCCTGAATCCTCCGGCATGAGTGGGAAAAGGCATGCTGCTTTTCCGTTTTTTTATTTTAATTATTCAGAGGATCAAAAAATTACCACAGATAAAAATCAATTGACAGATACCGAGTGTGTAAACTACTACAGAGGCTGAAACAATAATGATACATAAATGGGTGGTCTCATCCTTCTGAGCTCAGTTCCTCTACCTGAGGCCTGGGAGCTGAAGGGTTCTGCACAGTTTCTTACGGCATCTTCTCTAATTTCCCTCTGGGATTAACAAAGTATTTTTGAATTGAATTGAATTTCTGATCTGGCCTGAACCAGTTTGTTGGCCCATCCTCATGTGGCCAGGTTTTGTTCACATAGCCTTCTAAGGGGCACGGATGTCTCCGAGCAAGTGGGCGGGTCAAAAGACACTCAGACACGTCCGTGGTGTCCTCTTTAAGTTACTTTACAAAGGTGGTCGTGAGCAGTTGTACCCAATTATAGGGCTTTCACATCTGGGTGGGCCCGACCTAGCCCTGGTAAGTTAATTGTGTTCAAATCTGGTTACTCTCCGGCGTATCATCCTTGTGCAAAGCTGACCCAACACACCCACTACCGACCGGCTGAAGTTCATGTGTACCTACAGAGGGAGCCTCTGATTGGTGGGTGTAATCGGCCAGCAATGAACATCATTCTGACTGCAGCTAACCCACCGCTCCAGCCGCGGCGGCGCGAGGACCGACTGCTGTGAGAGGAGAATGCAGCAGTCTCAGACAGTAGGAAGCAGTGTGCTTCATATCAGAGTCTCCAGAAGCAACACAGCTCAGAAACGTCTTTGTTTACTAACTTAAGGAAGAAAACACAGACTTCTCTGTGCATCTTTTGCCCCGCCCATATGCTTGGAGACACCTGTGTTCCTGAGAAGGGTGTGTGAATCACAGACATCACGGTTGGAAGCGCAGGGGTGGGCCGACGCCAAGACTGAACCGGTCTAGGCCAGATGTGAAAATGCCAATAACTGTTCCTAGAAATGCACTTTTCTGGACTGAGATGTCTGATGTTCTTCCTAGGATCTGCTTTAGCCACTCCTCCAGTTTGGGAGTTACAGCCCCGAGTGCCCTGATGACCACTAGCACCACAGATGTCTTTACTCTCCAGGCTTTCTCAAGTCCTTCTTCAAGGCCCAGGTACATCACTTGGTATTGCCACATCAACCACAACGGCTGTCCTCTGTTGTTTGTCCACCACCACAATGTCCGGTTGGTTCGCCATCACCATTTTGTCAGTCTGGAAGTCCCACAGGAGCTTGACTTTTTCGTTCTCTTCCATCTTAGGTGTTTCCCACTTTCACTTTGGGCCTCCAGTCCATACTCTGCACAGATGTTTCTGTACAGGATGTCAGCCACTTGGTTGCAGCGTTCCATGTATGCTTTCCCTGCCAGCATCGTACACCCTGCAGTTACGTGGTGGATTGCCTCAGGGGCCTCTTTGCATAGCCTACACCTTGGGTCTTTTCTGGTGTGGTAGAGCTTGACCTCTGTTGCTCTGGTGTTCAGGGCCTGTTCCTGTACAGCCATATAACCTGACACTGCATAAAGCAAACCCTAATCCCTAATAGATTATTTTGGAATATTTTTTATGTTATCATTGCAGTAAAAAAGTTAAATAGCTGCTGTCATCACAAGTTTCCAGACTTATTAAATATCTTTTTGAATTACAGGCTCCTTTGATCTTATCGGATTAAACGGCTAATCTAATCGTACTTCTCTCTTGAATATTCAACATGCTCCCTCCAAATCTTCCATAAATCCACCATGAGACCCCTTTTCATCATCAGAACAAGAGTAGAAGTGTCCTCGTTTGACAACATTGTATTGGCCTGCTGCTCTTACTTCATGTCATCTCAGTGCAAATCTGTCTAGTCTGGACCAAAATGTCATAAATGACTAGAAATGGGCGGTAAAAACGCTGGAGGCAGGGGTCTTTTTCACTGCTTTCTCCAACATTGTTTTTCTCAGGAAAATGAGAGAAACACGCAGCAGTTTTATCCTTTCTATATGCGCGACGGCGTGCGTGGGTGTTCATCTAACAGATGGACATCCTCATGTAAATTATAATCAGGTTATCCAGTGAGAAAGAGGACAGCTAGTCATTGATTAGAATGTGATTTGCATAAAAGTACATATTATCTTGAAATCCCCATCGCCGGTGACACGCGCCCTCGGTTCATGTTGTTCAGGAATTCACGGTGTGAAAATCACACAGTGACAAGACAACAAGCAGTTTAAAAAAAAGGAGAGAAAATTATTCAGAGGCACTTTTGTTTTTTTCATAAACACCACAGCTCTGGGTGCTGTTAATACTTTGTGAATCACTTTGTTCTTGTTTGCCAGACATTGTTCAGTAGCAGCCTCTGGGGCTACAGTCAAACAGGCTGCTTCCTTTCTTTCTGCTTCTGTCACATTTAAGTGATTGTAGAAAAGGATGAAGAATGTCAGCATCAGCCAGACGTACTGGGCTGTTGATTCTGGCCTCTTCTGGCATCCTGCGTCACAAATCACAGCGAACATCTCCGTCCACAATCTTTTGCAATGTTTCCTATTACCAACATTTAAAACATGTACCAGAAAAAAAAAACTTTAATTAGCGTAAAACAAGCATTGCTGCTTTTTCTTCCTTAGTTTCCTGTGCCTGCTCCTTTTGAGTTGTAAACAACGGTATTCTCACAATGTAACCCACCATCTGTGGGAATGTGATACCTTTCTATAGCTGAGTGAAAGAGGGGTGGTGGTGGTGGGGAAGTGGTGTTCACTAATCCCAGAATCCCTCACATCGAATCATGCAAATTTGGTGCACTTTGAAGCGAATCCAGCTCCTACCATATGCAGAGTGAAAACAACAATCTATTATGCATGCATTGCACCAAGCTTATGGTAATGCTTTTTCACTGCAATTCCTATAAAGTCAATTTTTTTTGCAGATCCCCAACATATCTAAAGTTGCTTTTAAAACACTATTTGTCTCACGGTGAAGATCTGTACGTGGATCGCTGTGATACTTAAACACTGGATGGGTGATAGTTTCTTCTGCGTTTGAGTTTTTTTTTTCTAGTATTAACTCTTGATTCAAGTTCTGCTGTTGAGATACAAGAGGGCAATTCAGAACTTCCTGCAATACGGCGCTCTTTGTGTTATGATGAGTTCACCATTGTGACACTTTATTTTTGTTTTGTGCCATGTTGTTCTATCGGGGGAAATAGAGTTACAGCTCATCATTCACCGCAAATAAACTTTTAATGACAAGGTTTGTGTTTGAACACTCAGTGTGTTCATCCCAACATCCCATGAGCCAAAAAGCTGTCAGATTGCTTTGTTGCTCTCTTTCAATGGATGGATTACAAAAAAAAAAAAAAAACACTGCATCAATGATATTCCCATTGTTTTCAATGGGTAATTAGAGCCCACGACATGCCAGGAAACATTTTCCAGTGTTGGCTCAGCCTAATTTGGGGGAGGAATCATGCAAAGTGTAATTGGCACGACGAGATGTGACTGCTGTCTTCTAAGTAGATCTAGTCTTTGTTACAAGATGTAGTTCTTAATGAAGAGACCAGCAGATTGCTTGATTGTGTTGTGATGGAAAGTAAAAAAAAATAAACATACGCAGAAACATCCAACTGTGCAAGAAACTTAAGTCATCATGTGGAATCTGTCTGTCTGTCTATCTGTCTATCGTTGCATCCGTCGTTCTACTGACCGAACTACCTACCTACCTATCGAGCTTCATCTCTATCCTTATGTCTCTCTCTTTCTTTTTCTCTGTCTCTCTCTGTCTCTCTCTCTCTCTCTCTCTCTCTCTCTCTCTCTCTCTCTCTCTCTCTCTCTCTCTCTCTCTCTCTCTCTCACTTGCTCTCTCTCCTCTCCCCACATCTGAGAGAGAAAAGAAACTTCAATAAAAAAAACTGCATCAGCAGGTCTGAGACTGCCTGGGTCAGTGTGGGTGGTGCTGAAGAAGGGATTACATCCTGTTGAAAAGGACACACACACACACACACACACACACACACACACACACAGTGTGGTGTACCTGTGACAGTACTGTTATGAAAGATGATGTGGTGTCAAAGAGTTTCGTGTTGATTATGAAACCTGGTTCAGACTGAAATAATAATGCGTGCGCTCAAACTTTGCAGACTTTGGTGCAAGAAGCTCTTCTGTGTCCGTGTGTCTCTGCACAACTGAGCTTGTTAGAAACACTTCACTACTATTTAGACCCCTTTCCCCCTACTTTAGTAAATCTTTAATTAAGAACGATAAAACAGCTTCTTGTCCCTCATTACCTGACAGAACTGTTTTTGTTTTTAACGCTTTTTCTGTCTAACATGTTTGGCTAAGATAAATATTCAAATCACACAATTAATTAGAATTTTAATTAATGGCCAACTCATAAACAGGTTTTCTGGTGTGTTGGTGTGTGTGTATTTTCTTTATTTGCAAATATTTTCATGTTTTTTTTTCTCTATGCAATTCGGTATAGTGTCAAGATATGAAAAAAGTGTTAATCAACAGTAAAGTGCAAAGATCAAAGCCAGGATTTCCATCCTAGAGGCTCATCAATAAACAAAATTAATTTAGTTTTACATTTCATATCAGTTTTTGGTTGAAGTTGGATTGCACCATTATTAAATATGTGGTTGAAGTTCTGTATCTACAGTTGCATTTAGTTTAGGCTTCAAAATAGATGTTTTCATTAGACAACATGCTGGAGACACCAAAAAGCAAATAAATAAGCTTTTTTTTATCAAATCTTATCAAAACAACACTTAAGCAACAAATTTTACATACAATCAGGTTCTGTACAGATGAGATAAAACTCAGAGTGACAAATTATATTCAGAAAAAATAATTAAAAATGGGTTTTCAGTGATTTGCTCATTTAAAACATTTTAGAAAGTCTCTGGAATGTTGTTTCTAAGTTTTGGCCAATAGATGAAAACCATTGAGAAACTCTGAATCTTAACCCTGATGAATCTGGTTAGATGTTTCAGTGTGTGGACACAAATAGGAAATTTAAAACTTACTGGTTTGTGCATTTCTATGACGTTGATTAGCACAACTTTGATCTCTTTTCTTTATTAATTTTAAAAGAAAAATGCTTTGCAACATTTCTGAACATGTTAAAGTATTTTGCAACACCAGCGAAGTTCTGCAGCTCATGCATGAAACTGAGAGTCCTTTAAAAGGTCTTGAGACATTTTTGAATCTCTTGTGAATGCTGTGGTAAGATGTTGACAGCAGTTGCAGCACAGAGCTACGTTACGATTACGTTTCTGTGAGTCAGAAAATGTGAGACTATTTTGATTTGATTGGCTCAAAATAAAATCTGAGTAAATGGTAAATTAACAGGTTTTTTAGGATGTTTTGTGACTTAATGATGACAAAAATATGCACCCTACTTGCACCCAGTCATATCATACACTATGATTTATCATAAAATCCTAATGAATTACCACTTTTTGTCTCCACTGATAATCTATTTTTGCAACTATGTAAATATGCTGAATATCTGCATGGTTGACCCAGACTGCTGTCATTAAAATGTACAAATCATTTGGACAACATTCCTATTGATACACAGTTTACATTTAAAAAAATAATCCTAATACATCTCATCTCATAATCACTTCATGATCTGGCATAAAATAGTATAATTTAACAGCCTTAAGTTAGCGTTTAGCAATATTTGCACTTTCCTTAATTAATGAACACATATCTATTGCTTTAGACATTAGTGTACAGTTAAGCGTGCTGCTGGTTAAAGTAATCTACACGTCAAACATTGTTTACATGCATACCTATGTGGCACTACATCAACTGCAGGTGCATGAACAAAGCTGACCCATGCACAAACACTCAGGCAGAGGTTCACTCACACAACCATTATACAATTGAAGACTCACAGTAAAAGTGTACACCTTTTAAATCCACAGGATTTGAGAAATAAATCTGTTAACCTACTGTTGAGAGTGAGAGCAGCTCTGCAGGGGTGGCTGCATATTATGCAGGATGCGAGACGGGACATGGGGTGGCTTTATCACTCAAACTGGCTTCATGGAGCCCAGTTCTCTGCTAGCCAGACTCCAGTTATTCTATGCCAGTGGAGCATTGATTTTCCACACTGTTAGCTCACATTATTCCCCCCCTTTCCTCTCAGGAAAATTGCCAGGATGAAGAAGAAAAAAACAGAGGACTCACTGTGATCGATTGGTTCACTGCACTACTGTATTCAGGTTACAAACTAAGGTGGGTGGTGAGGGGAAAGGGGAGGTACGGGGAGAAAGAGGAGGGAGGAAGACAGGAAATGGCAGGATTTCATAAACATGAACGATAAAACAAAGAATGAAGAAAACTGCTGTGGATTTGAATATCATTCAACATTTGTCAGCTGTTCTGCGCTTTAAAGTGTAAAAGTCTGCGTTATACCTTCTGTACACAAGTTTTTTACAGATGAGGTAATCATTTACACAGATTATTTTGGTCCAAAGCTAATATAAACTATTATTTAAAAATGTACCACATTACACTGCCCATTACCTCATCATAGCACTGAATGGAGTGCAAAAACGGATTAATAAGAAAGTTTAAAAAAGAAATTTTTACTTATTTTTATTATAAAAACAAAACAATTCTTTTCTAGAAAAATAGCATTTACTTAAAATAAGGTAAATATTCTTAAATATGATTCAAAGTTTCTTGTTTGGAGTAAAAATAAATCTATCGATGGGGTAAGCGGTATTTGCTTGGCTAGAAATCTTAAAAAAAACTATTATTAATAAAATTATTAGATTATAAATAAATCTAGTTGAGCAAATTTAGCTTGTCCCATTGGTAGATTTATTTTTTACTCAAAACTATATTTAGATCATATTTAAAAATATTTACCATATTTTAGGTAATGGTGTTTTCTAGAGAGGAATTTATTTTCCTTTAGATTAAAATAAGATAAAGTGTCTAAACATGAGGCTTTTTATACTTTCTTAAAAATCTGTTTTTGTGGCGAGTAAACCTGCCTGCATGCAGACGCAGCTGGTCAAACATGTTTTATTGCCTGTTCATGACAAATTTTGAGTACTTCTCAAAACTGTCTTCTACGATCTCAGATTTTACAGACGTCAGGCTGCATTTGAAAAAGTCTGAACAAATATGGTCATGAGGATAACTTAGAAGCATGACTCAAAGGTTCATCTGAACAAACCACAAGTTCCCTGTCAGAATAACCTGTGAGCAGATGAAACCAAAGTGGAGATGTTTGATGAAAATGGCATAAAATAAACCCAAAAACATTCGACCAGCACAAAGACATCAAGCACAGTGGTGGTGGAGAGTTGATGATTTGGGTCTGGAAGTTTAATTCAACAACTAATGCTCAAGATGGAACAGACCAACAAATCTACAGCAGACTGATGGGATAAAAAAGGGAAAGTCCAGATTCAACCCAATTAAATGATTGTTTTAAAAGCTAAAGCTAAAGTTCATCTAGAGTGTTGAATTCTTCGTGAATTAATAGCTGTAATTATTAAAAAGTGACCACTGATTTCCAAACGTCCACCATAAATAATCAAACTTTGTTAAATAATTAAAAAAACTAACACTGAGCTAAATTTGAGTCATTCATGAGTACTAACTGATCTTAAGAGTTTGTGTGAGGCAGAACATAAAAAGATATGACCAAAACAAATATTGCTTCATTATTTCTCACCACCAAATCTCAGGATGAAGCCATGGCATAAACAGAGGAGGGCAATGTGCATTCCTTAAAGGAATGCAGGACCTTTAATTCGAGGTTGGATTGACCTCATTTTGAGATTTCCTGAGGACAGTTTGATCTTTTACTGAGCCCTGATAAATAAGAGCTGACACTGGTTGTTAGAGCAGAAATCACAAAAGCAGAAATGAAAGAACTGTTTAGAATATGATCCCTGGCAAAACCCCTAAACTAATGCAGTAAATAAAACCACTCGCTGCCATTGACGACCAAAGTCATCAATTGCGTTTTGTGACGGGACAGGTTTGGGAACGAGCTCACGCCTTTAAAGTTGATTTTCACCCATTTGTGTTACACGTCACGTGATCATGAAGCAGACAATCCATGTATTAGGAGATAGTTTTGGGATGCCGCTATGCCTGAAGCAAGGCGTAAACCGGAAAAGCTTCTGCAGCTCACACTTCGACAGCAAATTATGAAAGAATGGAAAAAAAAAACAGAAACACGCTGAGTCTTTCTGATGTAAGAAATGAGTCTACTCTTCCTTTTGGTAGTTTTGGTGTTTACATGGCACAATATTCTGTGAGTCATCAAAAAACAGTAAAAATGCTCAAAAAGGCTGGCAGTCAGGGCTTTTTGTTCAAAAAACGGTTGGCAGTGAAGGAGTAAGTGACAGTGAGACGTAGATCTGTCAGGCTTTTCTGAACCTAGAGTTTCACTGTTTAATTTCTATCAGAAGCTAAAGCAGGAAATAGGTGTAGGAGACTTTTTTCATGTTCAGCCTGCATGAAAAACTCATAGTGACTGATTATAATCAGAAATAATAAGTAGAAATAAAATGGAAATTCAGGGAATTTCCACTTTGAATCATTAATGAAAACAGTTCACATGTTGTGGTTTTACTTTATACAATAAAAATACGACAATAAAACTCACTAAGCTCCATATTTTCCTTCCTTGGGGATAAAGCTGACAACAAAGACCAATGAGTCTGTGAGATGCTATGAAAATAGCCCATCCCATCAACAGCCAGTCACTTACTCATTTACTGTCAATAAATAATACTCCATCTTCCTCTCAGCTATTGCTTCTGCTAGTTTTTAATGGTATACATTCTCATTAGTGTCAGCTGGCTCTTCTTTATTGTGCCATCCTGCATGTTAGGTGAGCCTTTTCTCTCAGCCTCTTAAGAACATTATGCTAGCCGTGATGCACGTGAACTCATTTTCACGTGATGGATGGAGAAGGATGGGGCAAAGCACAGAGGCCCGTAGAGCAGCTCAGCTGGGAGTGGGAGCTGTAACTTCCTGAACGTTTGACCACAGAGCAAAGCGTCAAAGTGGGCTGTTCCCTTTGTTCAGACAAGCAGAAGATTTTCTGACTTTTGTCTATTTGAGTAAATACACCCAGTTTTCTCAAAATTCTGCTATTCTTATGTAGATTTGTATTAGCTAGTCATAATTTGTCTCTCAGACTGAAACATTTGAAGCGTTTAGAGCCATCGCTTCTCTGAATTACTGTTCTTCCTCAGATTAATAAGAAACTGTGTATGAATAATAAAATCTGTTTCTTTTGTGATTAATTGTTTATTTGGAGTGGGTTACTAAGTCATAATGTTGTTTTTGAAAGCAAATAACTATTTTGAGTGTTAATCCTAATTTATACTTTTCTGTCAGCTCGGTGAGGGAGAGACGTACGCGCATTTACAGAAATGTTTCACTTTCAGACTTCTCCGTCAGCTGGGGAGTGTTGCACAACAATTCCCCGCCAGAACAACAGAGTGCGTAGTGCTATTCTGAGGTATCCTGCCACCATTACAGTCACGTCTGTTTACATCAATTTAATATATTTCAAAGACTTTTAAACATGAACAAATTTGTCCCCCCATCCAGCTCTTCATGCGATCGGCACCTCTAAACGCATGTTTCTTGTCTTTTCTGTCCACAAATAAAAAGCTTGCTGCATATCTTTGTGGTCCTTCAGTCACGGATGAATAAACGTTCACATTTTCAGAATATTTCCACGAGGTAGTCTTCATTCTGTTCCATGTCTGCTGCTAAAAAACTTTTCACATTGTGAGTGGTCAAAGAAAGTGCTAACGACAAATTTACAGGAAACAGCGTGCTGACCAATCACAAGCTTGCAGTGTCCGTCTCTTTTGATGGATAGTTAAAAATTGGGGCATGTTTCCGTCACCCTCTGCGAGAGCGTAATGGTGTTACACATCTCCGTACAGATGCAGAATGAGAAGTATAAATTAGGCTTTAGAGACATTAAACATACCTCTTCATTGGATTTTAACTTTTTATTATTTTGCTTTATGAATGAATTAATAGACCATATTAATCACACAGTAGGGAAACTAACATGTTAAGGCAGCACATAAACAGAAAAAATAAGACTAGAATTTAATGACAGACGAACAGTAGTCTTTAACGTGACGTTTATCCATAAGAACTTGTTATAGCTGGAGGAACAAGTATACACGTAGCATTCATCTTGTAACCCTCAGCAGAACTTCCCCTGAACTCTACACAACACCTCTTTATATATGTTAGCAGTGCTCTGCTGCCACCTAGTATTCAGTTAAGTACACATTTACAATGGTCAATGTCCGTTTACTCATCATCAATAACACACATAGTAATATATACACATCCCAACAAATCTCACAGTGGTTACTTTTACAGTGAGACAAAAATAATCATAAAGACCTTGCAGTAACAGAAATACACTCATTAAAGTAGTCTGTGCCTCACTAACATTAATTTTGATTTTAAAAAATGGTTTGGGAGCAAATTGTCTTGAACGATCAAAATGTGATTGATCAAGGTTAATTAATTACAAAGCCTCTAATTAATTGGATTATTTTTAAATCGAGTCCCACCCCAATTCAAAACACGTTAGTCAAACGTTTTATAAAAATGTATTAGATTCCCAAGATTCTTAGATGTTTCTTAATATCTAGTATAAAAATATTTCAGTCTTGAAATCCTTAAAATTTTCTTTACTTTTCACAAAGTTATGCAATTCTTCAGTTAGTGAACCCTTCACAATGATGAACACGCAGGTTATCTGAGTGTTGTGTTTGACTTAAACCAACTATTTAAAGTCCAAACTCCTTTTCTTTTTCTTCAAGAGTCAAACTCAAATCTCTGAGTTGAAACATTGATTACCTGAAGCAAAACTGTTACATCAAGGTATAAAAAGGGTTTCCTGCATGACTCAGGTTTGGGTCATTCAGATGAAAGGTTGCAAAGCCTCCTTCCACCGTAGACCTGACACTAATGTTTATCTCCATAAGACATTCATTGACATAAAAACACAACATATCATGAAGTTTTCTAAAGGACTTCTGACAAAGCCTGGAGTACGTGAGTCCAGAAGATCTTGTCTTGTAAGAAAATACACTTGAATAAACATTTGATGTTGTTTTGATTGAGTTTTCCTGTTTCCTTAAATAAATAAAGTCACACAGTTTTCTTCTTTATTTGCTTTGTTATAACTAATTAAAAAGGTCGTTGTGGTGCTTAAGTTTTGTGAACTTTGTTTTATGAGCTGATCATTTTTCTGATTAATGCAACATGTTTGCACAAAACTCAGACAACAAAAAGACAAAAATTCCCACTTTAAATCCAAACCCAACAAATGCACCCATGCAATAAACACTGCATCTCAAGTTAATCTAATAGACCAGCAGTTGCTGTTTCCCATCTGTTTAATCAAGCCAATTCCTTTTTCATTCCAAGCAAAATAGCTGATAAGTGTTGTTGCTTTAATTACATCAAATTAAATACTTTATGTTGACCAAATCACTTTTCGTGACTGGAACATTTTTGTAAACAGGATTTTATCTGCAGCTCAGGACCTTTAGTAGCACTGAGTTCTGAGGCAGCCCAGAGGATGGTAATTAAGTCCACTCAGCCATAACTAAACATTTTTGACATTTTTCCTAGTCCGGAATGAACTGTCAGTGTGCAGAGAGAGTAACCATCTTGTCACTTTGTGTTTGTATAAGAGTCGGAGAGAGCTTGGTGCTGCTCTGAGAGTCTGGGCTTTTGTATTCGACTATATTTACAGAAATATAAATAAATAAATAAATAAATAAATAAATACATAAAATGCAGGAGAAGATGAAGCGGTGGTGTCAGTCTTTCTTTCTGTGTGTGTCTGTATGTCAGCGTGTGAGCAAAAGGAGATACACACACATTTTTAAAGTAATTTTGTGTCAAAACAGTGCTGCAGGAAGAGTAGCCTGAAAAGTGTAAAAATTCTGAAAATGTTTTTAGTTCAGTTAATGCAAAGAGAAATTGGGCACCTTTTGACACGGTTTGCTGGTGGATCAAAGCTTCTGGTGCAGCCCAGCCTCTCATAAGTGGTTTTTTGTTTGTAAGATTTTCCACCAAGGTGTGCAGGTTTGTGTTTCTGAGTGCAAGCAGATTCATTAGCTGCAGATAAAACTGATCTCAACAAAGTTACTGCATATTGTGCTACATTTGCATCTCATTTCAGCAAGCCACTGTTGTATGACTACTGCAGATATAATGAGTAACAGTGGTACCAAAACAAACATTCAGAGATAACAAGGTGACTTTGAATTTACCTCTGAAGATATTCCGCTGCCATTCTCAAGAAGAAGAAAACAACTAATGTTTTAATAGCCAGTATAACCATTCCATCAACTTTGGTATGCTTGAGTAAATTGAATAGTCCTGCTTTGCCTTTTGTTCTAGAAAATGCATCAAATTGATTGAAAGAAGCAATTACGCTACTAGGGAGCAGTATTGATTTTTTATGAAAGTGTGCAATTACTTTAATTGGAATAACCATGTCTCGATTAGATGTTTGTAGTAGACCGTGCTCCAAAAAAAAAAAATCTGTTTTATATGGAGTTGTTTTGATTTTGAGCAAATTTGATTTCCAGTACAACCCGACGTTTGTACCTGATTAGTCTTCCCTTCTGTAAACATGTTTCTGTCCATATATTCAAAAGGTTTTTTACTAAACATGTGGAATGAAAATCAGTTGTGCATTAGTGAGATTTGTCTCTTTTTAATTACATTCATCCTCAAAGTTCAATAGGATGTTTTGGCACAATTACACCCAACTGCATTTAATTCTTGAATCGTGCGGTTGCCGTGTCTGATTGCAATGCATCTTGCAATTATTAGCCATAAAAAAAGAAAAGAAAAAGAAAGGGGCGGAGGGGTGGGCTGAATGGTGAAGTCAAGCTTAAAATCTGGCTGCATACCATGTGACTTGACGAAGAGCAAGCAAATGAAAGAGAGGGAGGGAAAAAGAGAGAAGAGTCGAGAGAAAGAGAGAGCACCCCTATAAAACCATCACTGCTTTCAGTTCAAATAGGTCCTATCATCTCCATGACAACAGTTGTAATGGTAACATGGAAATATATTAATGTAAAACCATGGCAACGTTCTCCAATTGAATTAAGCAGCACCTGTGCACATTACAGAAGAAGATAAAAGACAAAAGGAGCCAGCTTCTGCTTGCCAAGCAGCTGTAGCTTTCAGACCTTAAAACCCATCTATGTTTCCTGAACGCATTTATTTTCCAATGTTTCTCTGTGGCAAATTACCATAGCATTGAGCAGTTTGTAGGTTTTTTTTATGTTCTATTAGCAAAAATAGATGAGAAACTGTAAAATGACTTTTTAAAATTATTATTTTATAGACAACACCTCCTCATCCCTAACCCCCCTTCCTTATATTACTGTAAGCCCAGCTCCTCCAGCAGAGTGGTGGAGCCACATTAAGAGCGTGTGTTTTGTTATTAAATCACATAATGGTGGGGGCAATCATTCTGATAGGTAAAGGGGGCGCGCTTTCTGTGCACAAAGAGACATGTTAGATGCACAAACTCAGTACATTGTGCTTCCTTTCAAAACACGGGGTGTGAGAGAGCGAAAGTGGTTCTGCCTTCTTTTCTCTGCGCTGAGCTAAAAAGAGAAAACATTATCTACATCACCATGCTATCAAATCTGATGGACTTCATCCCATCCCTGCCCCCCAACCCTCCTCCCTCCTTCTTCTCCCTCCTCCCAGCCTCTGTGCTCACTGTTAATGGTATTGTAGCATTCTCTCACCCTTGAAAACATGTCCGTGTGTGTTTGTTTGTGTCTATTAAAAGAGAAGAAAGACGGGGCGAGGCTGGTGAGGAACAAGCTGCAGAAGTGAAATTACTCTTAAAAGGATATTGTTGTTCCCGAATGTTGAACAGCACGTTCAGTGGACATATTTTATTCATGCGAGCGGTCGTGTCCAACACAGAGATGGTACATGTCCTTACGTTTGTGCAAAAATAAATAAATAAGTCTGCTTCCTGTTCCAAGGTAGCATCAATAAAACTCTAATCTCATATCTCTCAAGGGATCCACTGAGAAACTATTTTCTCCATCCTGTCTACCACCAGTCAACGCCACTCCCACCAGCCTCACAGAGGTCCGACTATCACTATTAACTGTGCTTATATATCATTGAGCACTCAGACCTTCTGACAGGAAGCTTCTCAACAACAAGTCAAATGATATATCCATCAAATGGTTCAGGAAAAGACAGGGAAGTGGGGAAAAGGGTAGATTGTATCAAGAAATTAAAAGTGATGGAAAGATCTCTGGCATACAACTCATGAAACTTGACGTCTTCATTTTAAAGATGTTGAAAACTCATTTAATCAAGACTTTTGCACTTGTTCCTTTTAGGAAAAAAGGCCTTGTAAGCCGTACTCGGGAAATACAAGTGAGCTGGAGGTGAAAGAAGCTTTTGAGTTTAGACATTTGGACATCTCGCCTTGGATTGGATAACAGCAACGCGATTCTGCCACTGACTCTGTTTGCTCTACACGGTAACACTTTATCTCCACAAATAACTCAAGCCTGGAGGAGTTCTGCTGTGTGGTGGAGTTGCTAATGCTAACAGTTACGTTCTATAGCCAAGATGTTCTCTGCTGTTTTCTGGACGCTAAACCAGCAAAAGCCTTCCCCGTCATGAGTCAAGACGGGTGAATCCATGAATGTTAAGTGACAGCGTGGCATACAGACGTGGACAAAATTGTTGGTACCTTTCGGCCCATAAAAGAAAACCCACAATGGTCACAGAAATTACTTGAAACTGCAGTCATAATAAATAAAAGTTATTTTTTTAAACAATGATTTATTAAGTTTTTAGAACAACACAAATAGCAACAAATCAGCACAGCCAAATACAAATAAGAAAAAGAAAAACAAATACAGGTACATGAGTTACAAATATATATGTCTGGGTCAAAATATGTTCAGCGTTTCACATAACAACAAGAAAAAAAAAGGGTGGGGGGGATACAGACATTAATATTGTGTTTAAAAACAAAATGTGACCCCACTTTATGTAACAACACAGCAGGGTCACGAGGTAAGTGATCAAGCAACGGCTAACATGTCCTACAGAATGCATTACAATTGCCCTTCATGACGGCACTGAGGCGTTCCATTGGCAGCACCTTAAACATTTCTCTGTACCATTGTGTAACAGTGGGAGGCTGTCTCTGAATCCCTTGAAACAGTACATATCGCCTCGCTAAACGTAAAAGTTTACCTAACAAAAGCATCTGTACAGAAGACAGAGAGCCCTTCTATAGATAGACCCAGAACGAACAGCACAGGGTTCAGTGGGATCGTTTGATGAAAGATGGAGCGAAGCTCTATAGCAATATATTCCCAAAATCTAAAAATTAAAGGACATTGCCATATGCAATGGTAATAGGTCCCCACACCCGCATTGCACTTTACACAAAGAGGAGAAATCTGAGGATGAATTTTGTTTAGAAACTCTGGTGTTCGCTGGAGTCTATGTAAAATTCTGTAATGGCTTTCCTGGATTCTGTTACAGGAAAACAATTTCTTGGCAAATCTAAAAGTTTTGGACCATGCTTCTGTACTAAGCTGAATTTTGAGGTTTGTCTCCTACCGAACCCTGGCGTTATCAGTGGTTACAAAATTCAAAGACAATAATTTCCCATAACAAAGAAAGATAAATTTCTTTTTTGTGATTATTTCCTCATTAAATTTAAGAAGAAAGCTTTCAATAGGATTTAAAACTGACTGATTGGCTGGAAATTTAAGGGAATTTACAAAATGTCTTACTTGTAGGAACCCAAAGAAGTGTTTCTGTGGTAAATTATACTTAATTTGAACTTGATTAAAGGCCATAAAACTACCCCTTTCAAACAGATCACAAATAAATCTTATATTTTTAGAATGCCAAACATCAAATATACTAATTTCAATACATGGGGGGAAAGCTTTATTCCTAATTAGAGGCTGCAGTGCACTAGAAAAACCTCTTATTCCTACGTGGGCAGCAATATTATGCCAAACCTTAAGTGTAGGCATCAAAATAAAATTATTTCTGACACCAAAAGGAAGGTCAATCAGATCAATAGATAAAAGACTAAGAGGCGAAAGAGGGTCACAACACCAAGCATCCACTGGTGGCTCGTCTGGGTACAGAAAGGAGTGTAACCACCCTGAGATTATTTGTGCATGGCACGCCCAGTAATAATATAAAAAGTTAGGAAGTGCCTCCCACCCCTCATCTGTAGGTAGTTGTAAAATCTGTATCTTTAGTGTAGATTTCTTCCCATGCCTTATAAATTTAGAAAGATATCCCTCAATCTCTGAGAATGTTTTCCTGTTGATCCTGAGAGGCAACATTTGTATGTGATATAATATTCTGGGTAAAACGTTCATTTTGATTACATTTATTCTACCCATCCAAGACAGGGGAGATCAAACCACCTATTGAGGTCATTTTTGATTGAAGCCACAATAGGTTTAAAGTTCAACTTGTACAACTCTGTTGTATCTGCGGACACCCTGATACCTAAATATGTAAAACCTGTGGCCGACCACCTGAAAGGAAAATTAGGAGGAATGTCCCACCTCCCCCCATCACCCAGTGGCAAAGCTGCAGATTTATCATAATTTATTTTATACCCTGAAAAAAGGCCAAATTGATTAATGATATGTGTCAGTGCAGGAATAGATGTTTCTGGCTTAGTGAGAAAGAGCAACACGTCATCTGCGTAAAGGGAAATTCTGTATTCAGTATTTAACAAGGTTACCCCACAGATCTCAGGGTCAATTCTTACAGCCTCTGCCAGCGGCTCCAATGCAAGTGTAAACAGCAGGGGAGAAAGGGGGCATCCCTGACACGTTCCTCTACCCAGTGGGAAAGCATCTGAGACCGAGCCGTTAACCAGTACCTTTGCAGCTGGGGCCTCATACAACAGTTTGACCCACTTGACAAACTCAGATCCCAACCCAAATCTTTCCAAAACATCAAATAGATACTCCCACTCCACCCGATCAAATGCTTTCTCGGCATCCAATGAAATTGCAAGAGCCCTATAATTGGTGTTCTGAGAGAACTGCACAATATTTATGAGTCGGCGTACATTGGAGCGGGAGTATCTGTTCTTGACAAAACCCGTTTGGTCAGGCATTATCAGAACTGGCAGAACCTCCTCCAATCGTCTAGATAAAATTTTGGACAAAATCTTGCAATCTACACCGAGTAAACTTATAGGTCTGTAAGATGTACACAGATCTGCAGGTTTATCCTTCTTTAAAATCAGGGATATATGGGCAAGGTTTAAGGTGGGTGGGAGTGTGCCCCTCTCAAGAGATTCTATATACATGTTCAATAAAGGACCCACCATGTGTTTGGCCATTTTTTTTATAAAACTCTGGCCCAAACCCAATTAGGGCCAGGAGCTTTTCCACTCTGTAAGGATTTGATTGCATCTAAAACCTCCTGCGTCCTAATAGGACTGCAAAAATCTAATCAATTTTCCTCTGATAGTATAGGAAGATTAACTTTATCAAGAAACAATTTCCTAACATTTACAGTATTTTGACACTCAGGCAAATATAAGTCCTGATAGAACTCTTTCATTATTTTGCTGATAGACTTAGTCTCGAATTGTAAAACACCTTTCTTATCTTTTAGAGAGGGTATTGCATAAGAGCCCTTTTTCCCCTGGTACAAGTCGGGCAAGTAAGCGTCCAGGTTTGTTGCCCGATTCAAATAATCTATGCTTTGCATAAAATATTGCAGTTTCTGCTTTCTGAGTTGGTAGTTGGTCCAGGGCTGATCTGACTGCATCCAGTTTTTTAAGCACAGAAACAGACGAGGATTTCTTAAACTCCCTCTCCAAGTTAGTAATATCGCGTTCAAGTACTAATTGTTTGGCTAAGTTGCTCTTCTTTTTCACTGAGGTGAAAGAGACAATAGAGCCCCTGAGAAATGCTTTACCCGCCTCCCATAGAGTAGAAGCACTAACCCCCGGTAAGTCATTTGTAGAGAGAAAAAGTTCCCACTGATCTTCTAAATATTTAACAAATTCAGGGTCACTAAGGAGAGCTGGGTTTAGCTGCCAGTGTCTAGACAAAGGATCATAATAAGGTGGTAAGAACTCCATTGAGACTGATGAGTGGTCTGAGAGCGCATGTGTTGATCAAACAACCCCGAGTTCTGTCAAGGACAGATCTAGAAACAAACATGAAATCAATTCTGGAAAAAGAAAAATGGGGGCGTGAGTAAAATGTAAAGTCCTTCACATGCGAATTACAAACTCTCCAGGCGTCAAAAAGACCAAGATCTGAGCAGAAGTCCATTGTAGCCTTTGCCATTTTGAAGGTGGTTGAGATTTTGGTGGATTATAATCAGTTTCAGGATTCAAACCACAGTTAAAATTCCCACCAATTATTACGTGATTCGGACACACAGAGGAAGTTTTCGCCAGAAAGTGTGAATAAAACCATCTTATCAAAAGTATTTGGTGCATAAACACTTCCCAATAGAATTTGTTCCCCATATAAAAGCCCAGTGATCAGAATAAATCGCCCGTCTGTATCCCTTACAATAGCATTTAGAGTGAATAGTAGATTTTTTATGGATCAATATTGCAACCCCTCTACTTTTAGAGTCAAAAGAAGAAGAATAAATTTGTCCCACCCAATCACGCTTGACTTTTAAGTGTTCAGAATCTGTGAGGTGGGTCTCTGCAATTCGCACTCTATCTTTTTTGAGTGAGGAAACTATTTTGCGTCTCTTAATAATGTGGTTAATTCCCTTGACATTGAGAGTCATAATTTTAATGTTACTCATTGTATAAGTTGTCAGTCATTGGACAAAAATTGTCAACCCGAAGCAAACAGAAAGAACTATCATAATAAACACACTGTAAAAGATTTAACCCAAGACCTGGACTGGCCGTGCTGGCATGAACAAAACCATCGTAAACGAATGGCAAGGAAACCTTTACACACACAACAAATTGCATACGAATATAGGAATTAAGATAAACGTCAAAATATCACAAACCAGGAACAAACACAGCAAGACAAAAACAAACACAAAAAAAAAAAGGAAATCAAGAATGAAAGAGCCACCCACTGGGTGGTATTACAAGACCAGTGTAACCAAAAGAAGTTTCACTCCATGGGGGAAAAACAAAACAGAACCCCACCCCCGCTTCCCAAACCTGAATAAAATCAGGTTACTGTCAGTTGTGAAAAAATTAAAGACAGAGTAAACAATTAATACTGTATACTAGATATTGGCCCTAAAGCCATTTTAGGAACAAAAGACGAACAAACCTCTATTTTCCCTTTAAACTGTCTCTCTTCCCTCAGACTGCATTAAACATATTGGACTTCCTGTGGCGTGCTGAACCCATGCCATGTTCCAAGTTAGATCCAACAGTGCCACAGTTTGTACGGGACAAGTATCAGTTGTCTTTTAGTCCAGCGCATTGATGAAACTTTGTACATCTTTAGGCGAATCAAACTTATGCTCAGTGCCATTATGATTCAACACGAGCATCGCTGGGTAGCGCATTCTGAAGCGAATGCCCTTGTCAGTTAAAGCACGGCAGGAAGCATTAAATCCCCGTAGTTTCTCACGGATCATGTAGGAAAAGTCCTGGTGTATAAAGATGTCCATCGTAGTTAAGTTCTGGGGCCGCTCTCGCTGCTGCCATGATCCGCTGTTTGTCTCTGGAGTTGTGGAGCTTAATAATCACCGGCCTGGGGTGAGTACCCCGCGGGCCAAGGCCCCGATGTGCACGGTCAATTTTAATGCGGGCTTTACCCGTGGAGCTGTTACCCAGCCCGAGCATAGCAGGCAGCCAGGCTTCAAAAAACTCAGCAGGACTCTCACCCTCCACGCCTTCTTTCAGATTAATAATGCGGATGCTGTCGTGCCTGCTGCGGTTCTCTAAATCATCCAAGCTTTTTGCCATGATCTTAATCTTCCCCTCAGCTTCAACCAGTCTTCCCGCGAGGTCATTCACCCCATCTTCCACATCTGAGATTCTCTGCTCTGCCTCCGTGACGCGCTTGGCGACACTTTCCAGCGAGGACGAAATTTTCTGCACTGTCCTGGACAGAGTAGACAGTTTTTGATCAATTACCTCACTGATGCTATTAATCACTTCACGGATGAGAGCTGCGGTGTCCACCGGGGGCGAGGGCTGGTCGCCCACTGCTACTAGCATGTCAATTTGGCTAGCACTGTTCATCATGGCGGCCGTCGTCTTTCAAGTCAGTATCTTCGTCTGTTTCGACAATACTTGTCATCCAAAAAGCGTAATTAGGGCTGTTGCGTATTCCTAAAACTCTCAGTCAATAGTTTAGATAAAAATATAGACAGTAGTGCGCATAACGCTGTAAAAAATACAGGTGGGAGCGGGAGCACAGTGAAAACACGTCTTCTAGCCAACCATCTTCACCGGATCATCCAATAAATAAATTTTTATGAAAATTAACTGTCATTTTTTTCAACCATGCTTCAATGGAATTACTTAAAAAAATAAACTCATGGAACAGGCCTGGATACAAAATGATGGTACCCCTAGAAAAGACTGAAAATAATGTGACCACTAATTGGCATCACAGGTGTCTACAATCTAGTAATCAGTCAATGGGCCTATGTATAGGGCTCCAGGTAGTCATGTTTGTGGACATGGTCTGTACCACCCTCAGCATGGACCAGAGGAAGTGAAGGAAAAATTTGTCTCAGCAGATTAAAAAGAAACTTATAGACAAGAATGTTTAAGGTGACAGCTATAATACCATCTCCAAGCAGCTAGATGTTCCCTTGACTACAGTTGAGCTTATTATTCAGATATTTCAGCTCTATTTGGACTACGTGTTCACAAGCCACAAAGCTTTTGGGAGAATGTCCTATGGACAGATGTGACAAAATATTGGAACTTTTTGCCATGGCGCATCAGCTCTACGCTCACGGACAGAAAAATGAAGCACATCAAGAATAGAATACTGTCCCTACTGTGAAACACGGAGGAGGCTCTGTTATGTTCTGGGGCTGCTTTGCTGCATCTGACTAGTGTCAGAGAGCTTGTTCTCAGACTCAGGTCATGGGTCTTTCAACAGGACATTGACCCAAAACACAAAGCTAGAAACACCCAAGAATTGCTAAGAGGAAAACATTGAACTATTCTGCAGTGGCCTTCTGTGAGCCCTGACCTCAGTCCTATTGAACATCTTTGGAAGGAGCTGAAACATGGCGTCTGGTAAAAAAAACTTTAACTGGATTTTAAAACAATTTGATTTTAGCTCAACATGTTCATAATCTCCATTGCTTGGTTCTTTTTTAAACTCAGAGTACCTGACTAGTGCCTCTGACTTTGATCAATAACCAAAAATAGGTAGGCAGTAGACCAAGAATTATTTTATAGGAAAAATGTTAGCAATACACTCGCCCTTTGGGTGTGAAGCCTTCTGTAAAGACTTGTAATCAGAGTCCACCATATAAGAGAGAAGAGGTATTCATATATAACACATCTCCAAAGTCCATCACTGGTAAGGTAGTAGCAACATGTTTCTTTCTCCTTTAAAAAAAGATACAATGATTTTGAAAGTAAACAGTTTTAGTTTTTTAAATAAAAGGAATCATCAAAAACCGGATGTTAACACACTTCAATCACCTTTATCTCAGCACCCTCTGAATTGATGAAAGCCTCATCTTAGGATTGGAGAGAATTTGGGTTCTTGACTTAAGCACAACTAAAGAGAGCTGTACTGTCCCAAATGTAGTGTTCTGTAGTGATCCAATAGCCTGGACTAAGGTTGATTCACAGGTATAAACAACAGTTTCATCAGCAAAAAGTAGTTTATTTACATGTGAAATATTTAGCAGAGGTTCAATATATCTTAAGTGAAAGAGGACCAGATACATAACCCTGGGGCACTCCCTGCATGACAGAGACCTTCATTTCTAACATGCTGAGTTCACTTGCTGAGATAATTTGTAAACCAAGATATTTTTGAAGCTAATTATGATGTATTGTGTTTTTAAAATGAAAATAATAATAATAATAATAATAATAATAATAATAATAAGGATGCATTTTGTCACTTTTCTAAACATTTTCCCATACTACTATTTGTTAAGTCTTAACAGGAATGGGAAGATTCACTTTTTTATTTAACATTTTGTTTTCTGCTTTAAAACACATATTTAAATAATGTAACCAAAACTTTGTGGCACGAATGAAGGAAAAACAATCTTATAAGAGAGAACAGCTCAGTGGCCTAGCGGTAGAGTGTCCGCCCTGAGACTGGGAGATCAGGGTTCAATTCCTGGTCGGGTCATACCAAAGACTTTGAAAAAATGGGACCCAATGCTTCCCTGCTTGACACTCAGCATTAAGGGGTTGGATTGGGGGGTTAAACCACCAAATAGTTCCCGAGCGCGGCTGTGTCTGCAGCTCACCGCTCCCCCAGGGGATGGGTCAAATGCGGAGAACAAATTTCGCACACACATCAGTGTGTGTGACAACTAATGGGACTTTAACTTTAACTTTAACAGGTATTCATATATAACACATCTCCAAAGTCCATCACTGAAACTTCATTAGATATTTTTGAAGACCTAGTATCTTGAGAGCCAATGCTCACTTTGACCAAATTATTCTAATAGGCTAATCCTTACAAAGCTAAATGAAAGAAATAACTTTGAAACGTGGGATTACATGGATACTACATTCACCTAACAGCTAGAAATAAATGTAATTTTAAACCAAAATGTGCTGAAAGTCCAAATTGTTGACAGCTAATTTGGATTTTAGTGAATCGCTAAGTTTAAAAGGGATTTATTTTTAATATTTCAAAACAAACTTTTGGTTTTCGCGTACAGGTTTCTGTGCAGGATGTCCAGACGATATTTGAGTCTGATAGATTTATGGTGTTGTTCTTGTTTCACAGCCTACTGGACCTGGATGCAGGCCAGTGCAGGCATCATCCTTCAGCTCCCATAAAGATCAAGTATGCTTCATTTAATCAGTGGATGGAACACGAGAAGCAAAAGCATTGTTTCACCACAGTGTGTGATGGAGACAACACAGAATCAGCTCATCCAGACTTAAAGAAAAGAAAACATTGGTGCTTCAAATACAGATTTACTGTATAAGAAGATTTCAGCAGATTTAAAGTTTGGAGCTAAACTTAGGAGTTAACAGCTCCTATAAAACAATTTTAGAAAATAAAACATAGACTCGTGGCCCAGTGCATATCTAAAAAGTGCATTCATTGGAACATAAATGCATTTATTGGTTTTTATTGCTGTTACTTTATGTTACAATGCCTGAATATAAATTAGACACTATTCCCTGGTCCTTTTCTGTTTTTCTATTCACTTAAAAAAATGAAGCTACTCATAAAGCATCCTAATTGCTCATCTGAAAGGGGCTGTGATTGGACGCTCAAATGTCTTTATATAGCAGTGACTCACAATTCTTTTGCTTGAATGACAAACCATTTTCACTGGCAAATGATGCCATGTGCCTCAGCGAGTGGAAAAAGTAAGAATAGGACCTGTTTTCCTACATGCACACAAAACAAGCACTCGTGTAAAAAATATACATAAAATAGACAGAATGAATCAAAATGAAGTAGGAAATATTTCGTCAAGCTTTGGTTTGACATAAAAAATGTTCTGGAATCTCACTTGATGTGATAAACATGCTGGCTGTTTTAATTATTTAAAATAAAAAAAGGGTTTAAAGTAAGCTCCTGCAGACTTCAATCCACTCTTATCACAAAGCAGAGCGAAAATGCTATTGACAATTAAGGGAGTTACTTGAATTTCCTTGAAGTGCTAAATGAAACGTGGCCAGACTGACAAATCTGCTCCCTTTCTCACTGTGTTTCTCTTTTTTTTCTCCATCAAGCAGCTCTTCATGTTGGGGGAAAAGGTATACACAAGCCTTTTAACAAATCAAGAGTCAATGCATGTAAGCCCTGAGGTGATTTTCCTTAATTATGCTTCGGGTTGATTTGCAAAGTGGATGACACAATGAGGACATGATGTCAGTCAAATAATATCCTGGCATTTTGTCTACAACACTAGCTGACACTCACACAAATACAGAGATGTGTCTGACAAGTCTTAGGAAGTGAGCTCTGCACACACATGGAGCAAATCTGAAGAAAATAAATAAATAAACCCACATGGATGTAATCTATTGGGAGTTCTGACTCCAGGGGTCAAAATCCCTGCAACAGATTATGAGATCTGACCCTGAGGAATAATCATGAACTTTTTGTCTGGAGAAACGCACTAAGTCATGATAAAAACTTGAAAATGCCCTAAGATGTGTTCACACATTTCTGTGTAGATTCATTTTTCAAATAAAGGTGCGTTTTTCAATTAAAATGTCCCCCAACGTGTTATTTTAACCACATTTTCTGGTTTTTGGATCAAATTCTAGGCACACACAGCACCTCTGGTTCCCATGCCCTGCTGAAATAAGCTGGTCAATGAGATCTGGCAAAAGGGTCAGAGGTCAGCAAGTGTGGACAGATCCCTGACCCAGAGTTTTCCTCAGGTGTTTGGGAGAAGGAAAACGTTTGTTTTGTGAACTGATTCAGCGCTCAAACGTTCCTATGATTCTGAAAAATTAGTATTGATGTCTGGTAAATGAACAAATCTTTGGTGTTTACCTCTCAGCTTTGAGGTGGGAGTTCCCTGATGATCTGTTGTCTTGGACATTGCAGTCTTGATGCAGGGCAGATTAAGCTTAATACAGATTAGGACCTGCATAATGCTGCAACAGGTGCATAACAGGGTGTTAATGCACCATAAGTTAAAGTCACATTTACTTATTTAGTCTAAATGTGTGCAGCACCACATTAATTATGTATATTAGCTAAATTAACTCACATTCAATCATTATAATTATTATTATTTGCATTTTATTCCCATCTCTGTGCTAACTAATACTTTAGATGAAATCAGAGATGCAGCTTCAGAGTGAGGGAAGTTTGTTATGTGGGTTTACTCAAATCAGACGGCTGGGAGCTAAAACGTATGAAAGAAAAAACTTGTTTTGGTCACATTTGTGTACACTTAAGGTGTATAATTGTTTTAAATATTTGTTTAATTTCATGAAACAGAAAATAAACTAAAAATAGTTTTGCTCACAAAACGTCCTTTCTGATTAAAAGTCTTTGCTTTATCCATATTAGCTGTATGGTTAGGAACACAGATAAAACAGAGGGTTGTTACTGGAAGAAATATCTAAAAAATATATTTTAAAAAGTCAAATGAGAGGAAGACAACGTGTTCAATAGAGGGAAAACCAGCACAGTGTGCAGTTTTAGTCAATTTGATCTCTTATTTATTTTCTTTTTAACAAAATCCTGCATTTAGAGTTCTGTTTGGTCCTCCTTGGAGCGCTAGCCTTTGTTGTTCTGGGTTTATTTTTGCTAAAGTCATATTGAAGGGCAACTACCTCATACACAGTAGAAGGGGATGACCTTTTCAGTGTACCCAACAAGCAAACCCCTCCTTTGAAACATTGCGTTTTGGTAAAAATGGAATACTAAAATAAAACAAGATGTATAAATCATGGCATTCTGTGTCATGATTTAGATGAATAAAAGATTCGATGAGTTTGCTATGACTGCAAAAAATATAGAGCATATTTCTGACAACTTAAGGAATTTTCATTTTGAGCTGCAAAGTCTTAGCCTGGTAAGCTATCCTGTGTATGTGAATATATATTCTGGCTATGGCCCCATGATGGCTCTCAGCTGTGGGGCGGGATCTAAAGCTGTCTGTGCATGCTACTGGATAACAAACAACATCACCCTAACCCTCACCGCTACAGATGTCGGTCAACGAGGCAGTCCCACATTACATGGTGGAAGAAACAGGGAAGACGACGATAATTCATCCTTTTTCTAAATAAACTTAAGTACCTCTGTCTGCTCTTGACTCAAAAATAAGCCTAAGTCTAAATAGTCCAAAGTTGATGCCAAAGTCGTTTCAAACAACTCGTCGCCATCTTAGTTGTTTCAGTAACATTTCACCCACCAACTGCTGTGATTGGGCCATCAAACCAAAAGAGCGCTGTGATAGGACGGCTACAAAGTAGTCGCCATCTTAGTTTTGCTCCGTCACATGAACATCCTGCCCACCTGACTGATAGAAAGCTGTGATTGGACACCTACGAAGCTGTCAGAATCTTATGGGCCATTCCCATCTGTACCGGGTCGGCCCGGGCCGGGTAGCCCCAGTCGGCCCCAGCCTGGCCCGGTTGATTCCACACATCCTTGTCTTAAGCCCATGTGGGCTGATTCTACCCACCAATCAGAGGCTTGCTCTGATGGAAGGTGTGAATTTGCTGTCAGCAGTGGGTGTGTTGGCCCTGGTCGGCCTGAAGCAGACCCCCTCGAGAAGAGGGCTGAGAATGAGCCTTGGTTGGCCCGGAAAAATACCAGGCCACCCAGATAGGTAAACAACCTACGCTACCCGGCCCGGGCCAATGAGCCAGTTCTGCACAGATTAGACCAGCGGTGATCGGTAAGCATTGCATGCCGGTTAGATTTGTGTCCGACTTGACGCCAACTTGCTCTGACGTCATGCATACGTAGGCAATGATAACCTTGTGAGATCAAGGCGGCCGCAGATTTTGGAGCAAGGCGCTGCAGTTGCTCTCCCTCGGCTGCAAAACCTAGGGGATGACGGTGAACGTCTGGCTCTCACCTGATCTAAGATCTGATTGGTTCATATTTTGATCCAAACATCCGGTGGTAGAACATGAAATGTTAGTTGGTCACATGTATTCTGTAAGTTATGTTAAGTTGATGATGACAACTATATAGGCCTTAAAGAGAAATGTGTTTTGTGTTCTTTTGTCACGTTTCCTATGAGCACACTAAACCTACAGCTGATAAGTTTTACTTATTATTACAGTCATGTCTTCATATACAATATATGACATCCACAAGCATGTGAGGAAGTGTTTCAGCTGCTAACAGGCACCAGAATTAAAATTCAAAATTAAAAAAGTTTGAACGCTAACGCGATATCTTCAGCCATCGTCACCCGCGAGCTACACATGCAGGAAATTGTGTCCGACTTAAATGCCGGCTTTCAGCCACTCCCCCTGCTGCTTCCGTCTGCTCTCGTCTGTTTTCCAGGCGAGGCACAGCTCAACTCGAACACGGCCTCAGTCACACTAACATCCCATCCACCGGGCTTATAGAACCAATACTGCACTGTGATTGGACCGCTACAGATGTCAGTCAGTGGGGCAGTCCGACATTACATCGTGGAAGAAGCAGGGAAGAAGTTGGAAGTACATTGTTTTTCCAAGTAAACACGCTGTGATTGGCCAGCCACAGTACTGACCGGGGCTGCGGAGCAGTGCTAGACCAACATGCAAAGCAAACCTTTTTTTGCTTCTGCAAACGAGGGTCTAGATTCTAAAAACCACAGACAAGATCATATTTATTAACGAAATTATTAAATAAATTACACAATTTCATCAGAATTAAAAATAATGTAATACAGAATCTTGATTTTGACATTTTTTTGTTACAGGAAGTCAATAAAGACATAAGGCCACTGGAAAATCTCTGAAGTTTCACTTTCTCTCCTAAAAGAAGCTCTTCAAACAAAAATGAACTAGTCTATAGACCCACTTCTCAGTCATAAAGACAACATTGTGAGTCATCATTCTGGGTCATCTCAGATTGGAAATGTCTTTTCTAACTTTGTGTTCTTCACTTGTTTTTAGCTTTACAAGGTCAAAGAAATATCATGTCCTGATTCTGTTTTGAGATGATTTCCCCCCCTCTCCATATAAATTAGCACAGCAGCTCTTTTGTTGTTGCAAGCCTCACTCAAATCAGGCATCGTTTCTGCAGAACACATCATAGCCAAACTATCTTATCTACCGTTTATCTCTCAAAAATGTTTTCATCTGCATCACATTTTATTTCAGATTAAAGTAGGACTGCGTCTTTGTGCAGCACTAATTGCCATAGAGCTTGAGTAATTAAAGAACAATAAAGCCTTAGTAGTAATTAGTTTCTCTTGTTTGGTTGCTAGCCCATCAATTGTGCTTCAATAATACTGATCATTAGCATGCGCCTGGGCAGTGAGGGATGCTGGGAAAGAAGCCCTGAACACACAGCACTCCACATTCCATTCCCATGAAGCTATGGCACAGAGCCATGCCGTTAACCCTCGGTGTACTGGGCCTAAAGCGAATAATGGACCTGCAGGTGAGAACACAAAAACAGCAGCTGTGGGCAGATGTTGTCATGATTTGTGTGAAAACAACTGTATCCTTTTCACAGAGCCATACTCTTTCTTTCACAAAAGCATGTGTGCGCATAAAAAATAAAACACGTGTTATCAGTGTTTTAATGTATAAAAAAAAAGTGTAAAAATTAGGCCCCTTCATGCAAAAACAGCATCTGGAGTTTGTGGGACGATTCTGTGAGGGATGTGATGGACGGGCTGTAAACTGTGGCATAGTAATAACGCCGTGCAGCAGAAAATGTGCTCTGTTCTGTACTTTGCCTTGACATGATTGAAAGACAATGGTCCCATGGATAGGCTATTTCAACATCAAATGTGCATGCACATCACAGGGCAAGGGTGTGCTATCCATCACATTCAGGGAGCTGTCAGAAGAAGGCTTTCAGAGTCCCTGCATCTCCTCACAAGCATTCGCAGCTGTGCGGCACAATGAGATTAAACCTCCTTGTACATATTCCATCATATGCTCCTTTAAAAGTTATCTCAGATGCACGTGCAACTCTTTGCCTTGCTGTGTGCTTTTGTGGCTTTTTGCTCCTTTTTGTGCTGAAACTTCAAACGAAGCATTGCACAAATCTGATTGGGCTTCATAAAACTGCTAAAATAACATCGGAATTGTTGCTAGAATTCAAGAAGTTGTGTCTGCTGTGCTGAATCTGTACGCTTTAAATGCATTTATTGAATTAAAGTTGAGAGCTTTGTGGTTTGTTCAGTAAACATACATAAAAACATGGTGGAACTCAAAAAAGGAGAGACTGTGCAACCTCCTCCCATCCGCCTTGGCACAATAACCCAAATGGAAGCCTTTATGAAGCACTGATGGAAGCAGAGTGCGCTTTATAATGCACAGCCGTGCACACTACTACATTTCCAGCTAATCAGAGGCGCGCAGTTGCAGAAAGGAGTGCGGTTGCCAAGGCAGCCACCAATCTCCCCTCCCCCTACTCCCTCCGTTCCTCTTTCCCGTTTATTATCGGCAGAGGTCGCATGGCAGAGAGGGAAGTCCAACCACTTCTGTACTGGAACCAATGCAAGAATATGCACCTCCATAACAAAGCCTGTATGGAGTCCTGAGAGCAGCAGGGGGAGAGAGAAAACACAGACAGAGAGAGGGAGGCTGCAGGAAATTTGTGCGCTGCAGCTCAGCCGTGAAAACAAATATCTCATAAAGCTGGAGCTAAGTTGGAGGTTTGCATTGTTTTGCCAGCACGTGCGCATCAATGAAATAGCGCTCGGTTTTGAGTGAGTGCTGGACTCAGACTGACTGAGGAAGGATTGCGCATCACCAGAGAAGAGTTGGTGCCGAAGTTCGGCCGCGAACGGATGTGAAGGAAGAGAGAGTGCGCCGAGCTCAAACTTGTTATTTTTTTGTTTTTGTTTTAAATTTTATTTATCTGTTTTGATTCCCTCCCTCCTTCCCTCTTCTTGTTGTTTCTTTTATTTTTATTTTTTATTTTTTTGGCATTCGTGTTTTACTAAAGACGGTGAAAGTGATTTCATGCCTCCAGTCTCGCACAACCTGAGATGGACGTGAGATTTTATCCTGCGCCCCCGGCCAATGTGGGTTCATGCTCTCTCCCGACTGATCCAAGTTGCCTGAGCTCGTTGGACTATTACCACTCGAACAAGGTAAATAACACCCCTCCTCTCTCTGTGTCTCTGCGTGGCTCCGTGCACTGCCAGGTCTCACCTGTCTCTGTTTGGGAACACGTTCTGGAGCGCGTGCTCACCCAAAGACGCGCACTTTGCTTTCAGCTCACAAAACTGCCAAGCAAAGAAAGTGTCCTGGATTGGGACAGCCTGGTTTTTAATAAATAAACAAAACCAGAATTAAAATTAAAAAAGTGCTAATTTACAATTTTCTTTTTTCCTTTAATGTCCAACTTTTGGATATTATTTCTCTCTGCTGATGTTTTTGTGATTAGTATCATTATTAGTTTGAATAAAGGAGCTGTGCAGTGAGCAAAAATGCAATTAATTTGTTCTACCGTGACATTTTCCACAATGTGCAGAATACCAGGGGATGTATAGAATCCATACTGCCCTCCACCCCAACATTATGTTCTCTATGATTTCTTAAAGTGCTTTCCGCTGGGAGTTCAGCGATTAAATGGATGTGTGCCAGTAATGTAGTGTTAATTACTTTGTAAAGAGACCCACGGAGTGTGGCTGCTACAGGTATCACTCTAATGTGTCTCCTAGCTTTGCCACCCTGCGGGTTTATGGCTTCTTGACCTGCGCTGACTCCTCTGAAAGGAGCACAGGTGACACTGTAAACCAGCGTTAACTTCTTCTTCTTAATAATAATAATAATTATAATAATAATAATAATTCAACAAAAAAAATCTAGTTTGCATCGGCTATTTGAAATAAACGAACCAGTATGAAAGGTGACCCAAAAACTCTTGGACATATTACTCCTAAAGTCATTAATTGGTGTCTCCTGTAATCCTCGAATAGTATGTTTATGGTGACTTACCATGGCTGGATGGTGATAAATCTCCAGACCTTCTGCCTGCAGCTCTGATATAAACATGTGATTTTTGACTTCTCTCCTCCAGCGTTGTAGAGTGATGCAGAAGTCATTTAGAGATGTTTTTCTTTTCTCTTTCGCTGTGTGGGCATTGGAAAATCTCTATACCTGAGCGGAACATTCCAGTAACCAAGCAGGTTTTATTAGAGTAGTGCTTTAGGTTACATTTGTTGCTCGAGTAAAAAAACATGAAGACTGCGAAATATTTATTGATAAGGTTGTTTTTTTTAAATGTACCTGTAACAAACATACACCCCCACCCCTGCACATACTATCTTTTTTTGTAGGTCAAATGAATTAGGATCATCCTCCATGTGGATAATCCCAAGAATACGCTGCTATCTATGCACACTGCATGAATCTTGGAAACAAAGCCACCAGATATTAGGTGATAGGAAAAGCTTTCATGAGCGAGGAAGCAACACAAACCAAGTCGCTGACAGAAAAGAGTGGCGTCCCTTTAAATTACAAGTGTACATTTAAATGGTTACAATCCAGCACCCCCCCCCCCCCCTTCCACACACACACACACTCCACAAAAGCTCTGATGATTCTCCAGCATCACAGGTGTAACTCTAACTACCTTCACTAGTGATGCAAATGAGGCCAGCAGGGACGGCGCGGTGTCCTGTTAACACAATGCACAAGGTCAAGTTTCCCCCCTCAAACACCCGTCACGCCATCCGTGGCCTGAAGCAGACGTTTGATTTGTCATGTAGTTACTGTATGTACGAGTCACATCTGCCTGCATGGAATTAACTCCAGCGACCTTGTAATGAATTCTGCTCAGGTCTCCTTTTGAAGCTGCAGGGAGGCAAAAAGGATAATCATTGCACTGAGTTTATTTATTTTATTTTATTCTTTTTAATGTCTTACTTTTCATGTTTGTGTGGATATTTTTGGTTTGGAGCTGAATTTGTTGGGGAGTAGCGGCTTCTAGTTCAGCAAAATTTTATTTAAACTGAAACACGCTGCTGCTTTTACTTAAAGCAGCCATACAGCCCTTTTCATCGCTTTGATGTTAAAAAGGTTAATGTGTGTTTGAATGGATAAAACATGCATTTAAATTTATTTTTTTACCCTAACCCTAATCCTTCTGCATGTGGCTTTCTGGGAATAAATGTTAACTTATTTATGGATGTTTTTTCCCCCATTATGCAGCTAACTGATGACCTGTAACAGCACAGATTGTTAGCATTACTGTAGCAGGCTCGCTCATGTCAACAAAACACCTCACAGGAAGGAACTGTGAACTTTTGCCTGTATTTGATGTCAGGTTTTTGTTCTAAGACACAAGCCACTGAAATGATGCAAGCCTCAAATCAGTAAAACTGTAAGAATGCCATAAAACGACACGCATGAAATGAGCAGAGAAGATACATCAAGTGCAAATTGAGATGATACAGAGATCTATAAATAACCCTGAAGCTGTCTACTTCAGTACTTTTCAGTGCTCACTTTTATTTCACTGTGAGTGTGAGCAGCGTTATAACTGTTGTGTTCCTCCACATCTGAGTAGAAATGACATAAAACGATACCATAATAGCCGCTTTCGCAGTGATGGCGATGCAAAACTTACTGTACCGTGTGTCTACTGCCTTTCTGGCTGCACACACACACACACACACACACACACACACACACACACACACACACACACACACACACACACACACACACTTGTACAATTTAAGTGTTCTGAAGTGAGCGTTTACTTGTTGTCTCAGAGAACACATCTGATTGTAATTGCACTGTGGCTGTTTGTGTTCCAGATCCCTTTTGGTTTGCTTTGTGAAATAGAAAGGCTGTGCATGCTCCTTTATTTGAATCCCTTAATCAAACAGTGCTGACTGCTGCTGCTGCTGCTGGGTGAGGTGCTACAGTACAGCAGAGAGAGCTAGGGCCGTGTTTATACACTTAAGCCCCACCCAGCTCATATATCATCCCAACAACTGATATCTGCTTAGAAAGAGCACAACTTAAGAACCATCCTTGTTAGTTGTTGGTATACTCTGCTTTAGATAAGCCTTGCTCCATTTGAATCCCTTATCAGAGTTTTGTTTTTTATTACAGCAGCCATGCAAAGGTTGGATTACCTCACGTTAACGCATTCAGCCACTTTCCATTAAGCGATCAAGTGCAACGAGCTTAAAAAAACGTGGACGTGCATTATTTATTGTAGGACTTGGCAACGTAAGAGTTATCACGAGAGGTTGAACATGGCTGACAGAGTCACCAGTCCCTGTACCTTCTGGCTGTAGTGTATGCTCACCCTGACTCGTGTTTTCACTATTAGCTAATGACAAACGCTGTGGTATGTGACAGACGGCTAGAGAGGGAAAATGAAAGGATAAGTGAGAGTCAAATGATTGTGTGTGTGTGTGTGTGTGTCTGTGTGTGTGTGTGTGTGTGTGTGTGTGTGTGTGTGTGTGTGTGTGTGTGTGTGTGTGTGTGTGTGTGTGTGTGTGTGTGTGTGTGTGTGAGGGAGAGAGACTGCGCATGCTAGCTCGGGACCATTCAAGCGTTTTGCTGACTACAGAATCACAATCACAATTGCTTTCATAGCCCTGTGCAGAGGAAGGCCATGCATACCACAGTGAGGGCCGGTGACACACTGCGAGCAGGGGCCGAGCAGAAAACCGCTTCTAAACCGCATTTTCCCTGCCCCCGACACACGCTGGAGCTTTTAATAGGGACTCCAACCATTTGAAATAAATTCAGTGAAACTGCAAATGGGCTCTGGCACAGTCGGAATCAGACAGCCTTCATATACCATAAAGACCCCTCGCCTTATGTGTTTATCATTATTGTTATTACGTTGTTCTGTGTGAGATTATAGAGTGTTTTTACTCTGCATGGTGCAGCTGTTTTTGGCACATAGGTATGACTGTTGTGTAGTTGACAGGAAAGCATGGTTATTGATAAAACATCTGGCCCATGAGCAGGATTATCAATCACTTTTTCACTATTGAAATCCCCTTTTTTTAATCCAACCTTTTAACGGGGTGTTTGAGGTGTGTTATAAGAGTTGCAGTATGAATGTGTGTGTGTGTGTGTGTGTGTGTGTGTGTGTGTGTGTGTGTGTGTGTGTGTGTGTGTGTGTGTGTGTGTGTGTGTGTGTGTGTGTGTGTGTGTGTGTGGTAGTAATGGTTGGAGGTAGGAGGGGAGGAGGGTCTGCCCACATGCTAATTATTGGCCATGGCAGTTTGAAGCTATAGTTTCTCACCGTGGGTACCCGTGCATCCCCCCAACCCTCAGCGTCTGTTACAATAATTAAGAACCGCTGCCCTAATGCAGCGTGCTTCTATTAGTCAGCCCGAGCCTTCCCATGGGGCAGTGCGATGGCATTCTTATTCTCACAGCAGAAGAAGGAGGAAACACAGCCAGCACCTGCTGCAGAGTAGGCCCCTGGGTGTTTGGTTAAATGTTGATTATGTTAGTTAATGACTCCCAAACACTCAGAAGGAAGGGTCAACTGTTCCTCTGCTCTTGATGCTTATATTGATTATAATTATTGACTTTAGCCGTTGTACATTAGAGATACAGCTGGAAATATTTGGGTCAAACAATGATATAAAAATAAATCTTTGCCAAATTTCATAGAATGTCCAAAAAAGTAGTTAAAAGTTATGAATCTGTTACATCTGTTCCAATTAGAGGCTCATCTACAGTTTAATATCCTGCATTAGGGCTGGGCAATGAATCGAAAATGTATCGTTATCAAAGTTTCTGATTCTTATCGCAATCATTTTTCCCATGTCATTGTTTGATAATAAAAAATGAAAAGATGTGAGTAGGTTGGCAACGTTAATGTCTCTTTAAGAAGATGCACCACCTTGAGTCACATAAAAATGTGACTCAACGTAATGCACGTGACAGCCCCATCTAGTGGACAACTTTTGTTTCTGCGCATACCTGTAGTTATCGTCCGTTTATTGTCATTGAGGTAAAATCCTCAATGTATCGTGATATTGATTTTAGGCCGTATCGCCCAGCCCCGTCCTTTATATATTTTTTATTGAGAACGTGCAAACATTTTCTATATTGCTCGTGTAATTCTTTTCCGACTACTAGGAGGCAGCAGTGTGTACCATCTTCATTCTGGTGGAACAGTGACATCTCGTGATAACACTGGATGTGTCTCTCTTGAAAGCGTCTGGCCTGAGTTTTCCGTATGAATTCAGTATTAAAATTCAGAAATATCGTGTGGCTTTTAGTATCGCGATACATCGTATTGTCCCCATGTATTGATATATATTGTACTGTCAGATTAATGCAAATACACGCCCCTCCTAAATACAGTTCTGCTCATTGTTCTAGACTAAAAAATCTGCTCCTCGCTACTTAACCCTTTAAGCGCCAAAGTCGCAGAATTGCGACAAGCAGCAATGTTGGATTTAATAAGTCACAGCAGCAGAAATGACGGCGGTGATGGACATCCTTATTCTTGCACAATTGTGCAAATGTCTTTGATTGCAAAATATTAACCCTTTGGGCCCTAGACCCTTTTTCTTTTGGCCCTGGCGCCTCCCAATTGGGGGCCTTTGGAGTTTCATGTCCCAAGTGTCAGTGATTGTTTGCATTCCCCGAGCACAGCTACAGCTACAATCAAAACAGTTTAGATTGTAAACAAAGCAATTTTTGGATGTTTATACATTAAGATAAAATAATACTTGAACTTTATTTTAGAAGAGCAGCCCTGTGTGAAAGTGCTGACAGGATGGGGGTTGTGAGTTCAAATTCGATTTAGGAAATTTAGTCTATTGTTTTATTTATTCCAGGGGTCCTCAACTAAATTTGTTCAAGGGTTTTTTTTCCCAGCAGACACCAGTGAAGGCCAGATGCTCTTCTAAAATTAAGTTCAAATATCATTGTGTCTTAATTTATTACAATTTATGACAAAAACAATGATTTGCAATAATTTCACTTTGTGGTTTATGACTTAATAGATTTGTAAAATAGCTCCATTTAAAATGTCTGACTTATTTGGCATATTTTAATAATTTTTAAAATATTTCCTTTAAGATCTTTTAGCTCCAACTCAGGCCCTGTCCACACGTAGCCGGGGATCTGCCAAAACGTAGATATTCTTCTACGTTTTGGCCTGTCATCCACACGAAAACGGAGTTTTTTCACACGAAAACGTATCTTTTTAAAAACTACTGCCAAAGTGAAGATCTGCATTTTCTCCGTTTTGGGTGTCTGCGTGTGGACGGACAAAACCGGAGTTTTAAGGTCCGCAACGTCATTTTCCGCAACAAAAAAATGCTGACATCACGTGTGCGACCTGTGTTTACACTAGCCGGCATCATGGAAGCCCTCAGAGCTGCGCTCGCTTTATCAATTGTCCAAGCGCTTTTTGCTTGTTTGTTTTTGCAAGCGGAATTACTGCTCCTTGCGGAAGACCACAGACGAAGGACGAGGTTAAGAACGGGGAAGTACTGCCGCCTACAGGTCTGGCAAATCCTTAACAACGTATTTATCCAGGTACGTGTGGACAGAGTTTTTTTTTTTAAAACGAGGTGGTGTGGATGCAAGTTTTTAGAGGGGCGGATATTCATTTTAAAAAAACGGCTACGTGTGGACTAGGCCTCAGTTGGATGGCCTCTAGTATGCTAATAAATTGTTATTTTTGAGTGAAACCACCATGTTCAGTCAAGATTACCAAGAAGACATTTTGAAAAAGTTTGCAATACAACATGAAAATTGTAATTTTTTGAATTAGTTATATCCATGAAGAGTGAATGTACACATTTAACCCAAACTGTAAAGAATGAATTAATCATGCTTGTACCGTGCTTGTGATCTATAGTTATATGATAGTTTTCAACTTTAAGTGCATATCTGCACATATGTACAATAAAAATTTGCTGTATTTTGTGTGTGTGTGTGTGTGTGTGTGTGTGTGTGTGTGTGTGTGTGTGTGTGTGTGTGTGTGTGTGTGTGTGTGTGTGTGTGTGTGTGTGTGTGAAAGCATGGAGAAGGCTGAGAGCTGGACAAACATTCCCAGTTGTCTCAGCTTCCTGAGGTATGTCCTGTGCAAACACCAAAGGGCATGTTATAGGTTCCTTGCCAGGGATTTTAGTCTCTTTCCCTTATTCTTTTCTTTTTGCTGAATATCTTTTACAAATATTATTGGCCTGATCATGTTTGCAGAGAGATCTGAAGAAACACGGTTTATAAAATCATCATGGTCTGATTCATCATAGTAAAAAGTTGGGAAAGTGAGTTGAGCAAATATTTTGACAAAGCAGACTTCATCTGATTTCCTCTGGGCGAAGTAAAACTGGAAGTTTGCTATATCTGGGGTGTAAGAGCTTTCCACGTCATGAAGCGAAACCTCGTCTGCGCCCGTCTCGCCCTGTCCCCTTTCTGTCAAGAGCATGTGTTTATTATGTGTGACATATTTAGCAGGCAGATATAATTGCTTATGAGAGGCTGTAATTGTCTGCGTCCATTTCAGTCAGCAGACTGTGGTAGCCCGCAGAGTCACTGAGGTTATCAAACAAGGCTCGTTCTTCCTCTTGTTAGAGCTAATAATCAGCTTCATGATCGCTTACGATGGGCAGAAACAACAATGGCAATACTAAAGGGCTTGTTGCTTTTACCTTTGATTTATGTGATTCAAGTAGTCTAAAAGTAGAGCGTCTGTGCATTTAAAATCTGAGATAAAGTAAGTAGCCAGACTAGAAGGCTTGTAGAAAGACAAAACTAAAAAATATGTTGTGTTGTTGACTGAATTAGACCAAATTAAACAATGAGATATCTGGAAACCGAAAAGTAGGATTTTTTTAAACTATGGTCTGGTTTGTTATGTTATTGAGGACTTTCCATCTCCTAAGTAGGAATGAGCAGCCTCCAAGCGGCTCAGCAGAACACTTGTTAACACACAGGAAAGGGAAACTTGAGCTGGTCTTTATATAGCATTGTTAATAACACACTAGACAGTAGTGAAAAACCAAAGCCCAAGCAGCACTTACTGGTGCAACCCACATAAACCAAGCAAATATAATGTATGTGTAAGCATGTGTGTGCATGCTTCTGAATGTGTTGCTTCCATCTTAGTGAGGGAGAAAGTCTTTTTCAGGTTTTTTTTGTCTGGTATTCATAATTCTCCCCAAAAAACAACTAAAATGTAATTTTAACAATCAAACGTGAGTAAAAGTGATCATTATCCAACATATAAAATATGCTGGACTTTTATTTTGTCATATAATGTGATGCATTATGTAGAATAATCATATTTCTGTGGAGAAATCCTGAAGATCATGTGTTAACCTTCACAGTGGCCGAGTGTCCACCCTGGGACTGGGTGATCTGGGTTCAAATCCAGTCGGGTCATACCAATGACCTGCTTGACACTCAGCTTTAAGGGGTTGGATTGGGGGGTTAAACCACCAAATAGTTCCTGAGCACAGCCACAGCTGTAGCTCACCCACGGGGATTGGTGCAAAGCAGAGATGTAATTTCACCAGTGTGTGATGATGGCTAATGGGACTTTAACTTTAACACAAGACAGTAAAATAAAGAAATTTACCATTAAAAGCTTCTCTGGAATCATAATTTGTATGTAGGTTTTCTGAACTAACCCTAAAAAACAAGATTAGTTTTGTGTTTATTTTTGTTGGACTAATTCACTCCTTTAACATCTACCTGGGCTAAAATATACATTTTAAAGCTGCACAAAAAGTGCCTGAATTTCTGCAAAAAAATGTTTAGAAGTAAAATTATTCCCGCTGCTCTGCTAAGAATGAAGGAAAAGGAGTGTAATGTGTCAACTAATGTGTGGTTGATACTGTCGAAAGGTGATGTTTTCCTAAATTAGTGTAGGTGTCTAAACCTAACAGAGCAGCAGGGAATAATGAACACTAGTGTAACAAAAACAGAATCACACAAAGAGTGTGAATGATAAAGTTGTTTGTTTAGCTGTAGTGGCATAGATCTATGTAGATCACCTTGGATGTGTGGAATAATGTTGAAAACACATTTCTGCATTTGTATGTAGGAGTTTAAACTTTCTTGTTACCAGAGAGCATGTAAACTAGAGTGTTATGCATTCATCCATTGTTGAAAAGGGAACAATCTGTATACGGGTGATGCCATGTGGTATTTTTGGAGTCTGCACACTCGGGATATGGGTCATAGTGTTTTTCCTGCATCGAATAACTAATTACAGCAAAATATTGTAATGGGTGTAACCTGAAGACCCAGCCAGAACACAGCAGTAAAACATTAAAGGTTTTTTTTTTATTTAAAATGTGGGAGAATCAGGGAATCGCAGAAGATTCTGCTGATAGGAAAACTGGAGACAGAGCAGCGTATGCTGCGATGACGGGGAGAGGGGGCGGGGCTTTCTCTGCGTCAATTATGGGAGCTCCTCTTCGGCCTGTGGATTCAACTCCTCTCCTCAAAACGACAAAGACAATTAGTACAGCCCACAGAAGTTCAAGTTTCCAACAATCCAATGTTAGAGTGAGGTACAGGCAAGGTCATACACAAGCAGGCAGAAGTCAGCAATAAAGCCTAATTCATACTTCTGCGTCTGCGTCAGGACGGACGCACGCAACGCCATTATCCGTCTTTGCAAGCCTGCTGGAGAGCCATCGCTAGGACGGACGGAGTCGAGCTCTCTTTCTAAACATCCATCCATCGAGATGAAGAACGCAAGCTTGTGATTCGTCAGGACGCCGCAATTGTCTACAGCGCCGCCATTGCGCCTTCAAAAACATAAAGAGAACCGAGGATGTCTAGCGGCAGACACGGAGAAGCTTGAAGAATACCTCGGAGAAAAACTCTAAAAATATGAATGTTTTATCCCCCCGTGACTGGAGGAGCGAAAAGATGCGCAGCAAGCGTTTTATTCGTGAACAGAGATGACAGGAAATGTGGGTTTAGAGGTGGCGAGTGCATGAAGAGGTGGAGGGGAATGGGGGACAAAATTGTCCGTGTTAAAAAAAACCACAGAGACATTTTTCTTTTATACTGCTCCGTTGGTTTGTCAGTGTTGGGAATCAATTCTCCCACCAGGACAGTAGAGGGCGTAGTACTTTTCTGGGGAATCTCTAGCGAGTTTTTGTTGTGTTTATATATTTGAGACACTTTTTAGTCCACCTCTTCATCCAGTCACCACCTTTAAACTCATGTTTCATGTAATTTCCTGACACAAATAAAATGTTTGCCATTCATCTTTGTACTCCTTTAGTCACAGATGTGTTAAAGTTTATATCGTCAAACTTTTTCCATGAGATTTTTTCCAATCTGCTACAGGTCTGTCACTGGATATGTTCGACTCCCTTTTTTTTTTTTTTTTTTTTGAGGGGTAATGGTGGTGTTGTTGATGAAGGAAGAAAGAGGCATCCTGACCAATCACAGGCTTGTGGTCTCCGTCATATTCAACCAACATTTATAAAGGTGGTTTCTGTCCTTGCAACAATGCATAATAGTGTTAGATGTATCTGTACTGGCGCAGACGGAGAAGTATAAACTAGGCTTTACTGACAGAATTTACAAATCTTATTGGACTGTTTCATTGTTACAGCTGCAACAGTGTTATGCAAACAAAGGTGTTGAAAACGCCCAAACCAGAGACAAGCCAGGCAGGGAAAGGGGATGAAACCGAGGGATGGTCATGGTTTATTAAGCTCTATAATGCAGCTTAATCTTTGGCTTGGGTTACACATTTCTTTGTGGGTAATTAGAGATAATGTCGAATGCCCGGCCTGCTAAATAATTGCACTCCGCCCTAATCCCCTCCTATCCGCCTTTCACCCTCTACCTCGTTGCTTGTCTCCTGTAATTCTCCCCGTTGCTCTGTAAAAACCCAACTTTATAAAAAGACTAATAAAAATGGCGGCCATATTTCAGTTAGCAGGCCATTTAAAAGTTTCTCCCTTGCTCTGGGATACTTGGAAATGTGCTTATGTGCTCATAATTCAATAAGAGGAAGTCAACAGTGGAGCACTTTGTGGTTTGCTTTGTGGAACTTGTTAGATGAATGACTAATGCCTCCTGGCAAGTGCCCCAGGTTTACTATTACCAAAACAATGGCACTTGACACAGAGCTGGGTAGCCTTGGTTTTCACACAGACAGGAGCTCCAGCTGCTGTTTTCTTTTGAACCCTAAATGCTGACGGCCCATTCGTGCAGCAACCCCCAAACACCGATGGGAATTCTCAACTGACAAAAACATTTCCTTCATCACTTATTGTCCTCAACTTTTACATGATTAAAACAGAGGAATATGTCTATCCCTCTGCATCACAGATTCAACTATAATCACACTAAACATGTTGTGACACACACTACTGTGTAGAAATAAATGTCCCTGTCTGACTCTGACTACAAATGTATTGAAGATTCTTTTTATTTCTAGCAGAAAATGATGCAATCTGGTACAGATTAAGAGCAAAAGCATTAGATTAAAATAACGATACAGGGACAAAAAACTGAGTAAAAGAACTCTGGGCTTATTTTGTGGAGCCTTTCCCAAAGAACTCCTGTCACACTTTGTAGTTTAAGCCTGAAATCCCCATCGCTGGAGAAGCCATAATTAAACCAACTGTATGAAACCAAATGCTGCCTTATATCTCAGGGACAAATCACAAAACCTCACCCTGTGGTATTTGCTTAATGAATCATTGACAGTGAAGCTCTTACTTCTTCAAATGTAAATGACTCTGAACTTGTAAAGCCCGATTCACACGGCGAGATTTTTACATTGTCGGATGATTTTCTTAACGACATACCCCACACACGAGGAGATACAAAATCCCAAATATACCAGTTTTGGTGCTACGGTGTGTGGTGTGCTGCAAAACGGTAAAAACTACAAACAAACTGGTTCCACACACAAACATCACCTTGTCAGATGGCAAGTCTCACAAAACCTCTAGACATCAAACTTTCCCCTTAAATTTAATTTTAAAAGTCCCTACCCTGGCCTCAAAACATATCATTTACCCGATCCTAGAGCGTTGACTAATAGTTGCATATCCACAAGAGGCAGTTGTCAATCAATGAGAATGCAACCAAGTCCCCAGCATGCACTAGTGGTTGATGTTCTGACACACTTATCAGCTTTAGACAATTGTTTTAGCTGTTTTTAGCATTAGCAAGGGTGTGCTATCATTACAAGTGCTGGATTTCTGCTGGTTTTAGATGTTTCCTTACTTAAAGATAATCTCCGGATGTTGTTTTTAATCTGATGGCACCATCTAGTGTCTGAAAAACGTATCACACTACATCGTGGTTTCCACTTTCGTGTTTACGGCCGAAAGCAACGCCTCTCGTTCATGAACGTGCTCCTCTAGCTGACAAACAGAGCTAAAACACGTTCTTTTACAATTTTCACACTCATGTTATCTTGTGTATTCATATATTTTAAAGATTTATTTATCCATGAGAACGGTTGCCAACTCTGCATCAACCTGGGACGTAATTTTGGGGGGGGACGGGTGGGACATGTCCCCCCCACTTTTTCAAAAGGCAGTTTCGGTCCCCTTCACTTTTTTCCGTCCAAAAACAATGTTACGCTCCATTAAATGGATTTAATTGAGCACTAGGACCGAAACGGAAACCGGTTTCCTATTAGACCCGCCCAAAAGCTAATCTATTGGCTCTGCTGATACTTGCTAACGTATTATTGGCTGTTGCTGCTGTCACTCAAGTTGTAAACAGTCAGAACGTGCTCACGTTGTTTTGCTAGTTTGGAGCCGCTAGGGAACACCGGTACTGAGTCACATCGTCAACTAGACGCTGTGTAATATCAGAGCTCAGCTCAGCTTTCATTACATAACATTTGAATAAGTGTTCATTTGTGAGTCTTTGGTAGTTAGGCACAGCCAGGAGGCAGCATGTCAAGAAAACGAAAAGTGGATATAAGAGACTTCTTTCAAAGTCAAAACGTAAGTTGGAACATGTGACACCCCTGCATTAAGCTCAGACTCACCTCCTCCTTCACAAACATACTCAAAACTAACTTTTACAAACTCATCTCCTCCACATAACTGACTCCTCAGACACAATTTATTCGTATTATTATAATTATTTTTTTTATTATTACTATTATCATCATAATTATTATTACTAGTAGTAGTAGAAGTGTAACTTCAAAACTTTTATCATTTAACTTTATTGTAAACTTATCTATTGCAATGCATATTTTCACATTAAAAAGCTCTGAAAAATGAACAGTATCATCATCGTCAACAGATTTTTTTAAGCTTAATGTCAAAGATGTACACTTTTCATTAGATTTATCTTATTTTTTCCATTTATTTTTTGTGTGTTGAAATGCAACAACTGTTTAAACACTTTTAAGGGAAAAAACATATTTAATATGTTTTTATACACCCAAATGTTAGGGTGATGATCATGTGTAAAACATTAGTTCAGCATGTCCTCTAACACAGCAAATGAACAAACGGCCAGATCTCAGGAGGGACCGTTTATGTATAAATAATTTTTATACTTTTGACTAGGCCTGGGAATGTAACACATTTTGCTGGACGATATTTTGTCCAACAAATTGTTGATGATAAACGATATCATTGTCAACATTATCTAGATCAAAATAACCACTAATATAATGTTAATATATCATAATAATGCAAGTACACCCTTTAAAATGCAACAAATAAACCTTCATTTAACATTGAAATGTCCAGAACCAGAACTTCTAAATGAATAAAAATAACAAACAAAAATTAAATAAAAAAGGAATCTCACTCCCTGTTAGAAAATGTTGCACAAAAACAATTAAAAAAAGACCCAAAACAATAAATACAATGACCTATCCATTGTCAACAGCCAAAACTGCACTTCAATAATGATAATAAATAAAAATAATAATAGAGTTGTACATTTTGTAACTTTTATATATATATATATATATATATATATATATATATATATATATATATATATATATATATATATATATATATATATATATATACAGTTGTGGTCAGAAGTTTACATACACTTGTAAAAAATATAATATAATGGCTCTACTGAGTGTCCCGTTATTTCTAAAACTCTGATTTTTCTCTGATAGAGTGATTGGAACAGATACTTCTTTGTCACAAAAAACATTCATGAAGTTCGGTTCTTTAATGTCTTTATTATGGGTTAACAGAGAAATGTGATCACATTTGCTGGGTCACATACATACAGCAGTGCTAATATTTGGTTACATGTCCCTTAGCCATTTTCACTTCAATTAGGCGCTTTTGGTAGCCATCCACAAGCTTCTGGCAAGCTTCTGGTTGAATCTTTGACCACTCCTCTTGACAGAATTGGTGAAGTTCAGTTAAATTTGATGGCTTTCTGACATGGACTTGTTTCTTCAGCACTGTCCACATGTTTTCAATGGGGCTTAAGTCAGGACTTTGGGAAGGCCATTCTAAAACCCTTATTCTATCCTGATTTAGCCATTCCTTTACCACTTTTGATGTGTGTTTGGGGTCATTGTCCTGTTGGAACACCCAACTGCGCCCAAGACCCAACCTTCGTGCTGATGATTTTAGGTTATGTTGAAGAATGTGAAGGTAATCCTCCTTCTTCATTATCCCATTTACTCTCTGTAAAGCACCAGTTCCATTGGCAGCAAAACAGCCCCACAGCATAATAATCCCACCACCATGCTTGACTGTAGGCATGGTGTTCTTGGAGTTAAAGGCCTCACCTTTTCTCCTCCAAACATATTGCTGGGCATTGTGGCCAAAAAGCTCGATTTTCGTTTCGTCTGACCACAGAACTTTCCTCCAGAAGGTCTTATCTTTGTCCATGTGATCAGCAGCAAACTTCAGTCGAGCCTTAAGGTGCCGCTTTTGGAGCAAGGGCTTCCTTCTTGCACGGCAGCCTCTCAGTCCATGGAGATGCAAAACACGTTTGACTGTGGACAATGACACCTGTGTTCCAGCAGCTTCTAATTCTTGGCAGATCTGCTTTTTGGTGATTCTTGGTTCACTCTTTACCCTCCTGACCAATTTTCTCTCAGCAGCAGGTGATAGCTTGCGTTTTCTTCCTGATCTTGGCAGTGATGAAACAGTGCCATGCACCTTATACTTACAAACAATTGTTTGCACTGTTGCTCTTGGGACCTGCAGCTGCTTTGAAATGGCCCCAAGTGACTTTCCTGACTTGTTCAAGTCAATAATTTGCTTTTTCAGATCCATGCTGAGCTCCTTTGACTTTCCCATTGTAGCGTTTGTGGGCGTTTGTATCCAATGAGCCCTATTTACCTGGCCTAAGAGAAGTCACCCGCTGTAGTCACTCATAATCACTCACAAGAAGTTAAGAGGCCATGCTATGAAGCTCAGTTCACTGACACGTTTCTAAGTCACCAAAATCGCTAGTTCATGTTGCTGTATGTATATTTGTGACCCAGCAAATGTGATCACTTTTCTCTGCTAACCCATAATAAAGACATTAAAGAACCAAACTTCATGAATGTTTTTTTGTGACAAAGAAGTATCTGTTCCATTCACTCTATCAGAGAAAAATCAGAGTTTTAGAAATAACGGGACACTCAGTAGAGCCATTATATTATATTTTTTACAAGTGTATGTAAACTTCTGACCACAACTGTATATATATATATATATATATATATATATATATATATATATATATATATATATATATATATATACATATATATATATATATATTGAGGATGGAAAATTATTGAGATGGGCACGTGACGTGTCAAGGGGTCTTTACATAACACCCCCCACCCCAAATCCGCACAAGCCTGCTGTGTCCCCCCCACTTCTGAAATCAAAATTTCGTCCCTGGCATCAACCAAGGCACGTTCTTAAAGGTGTGGGTCACTTGTTTAATGGTAAGAATGAATGACTTATAAGTTTCACTTTGGGTACATAAAACCCTGGTGTGTCTGTTTTAGGATCTAGAAGATTGCTAGATCAGAGGAGAGCTTCAGATGGCAGGATTTGGAGTCTTACTTCTTGATATTTGGACATCTCCTCTCTGATTGGCAAACAGCAATGCGACTCTACCACTGACTCCATTTGCTTTGCAACGTTGATGTTTTATCTCCACAAATAACACAAGCCTGGAGGAGTTTTGCCATGTGGTGGAGTTGCTAATGCTAACAGTTAGCTTCTACTAGGTCGAGATGTTCTGTGCTGTTTCCTGGATCCTAAACTAACAACAGCCTTCCCCCTTCACGAGTCAAGATGGGTAGGTCCATGAATGTTAAGTGACAGTGTGATGTCACACTGTCAGGATTTTCAAATCCTAGAGTTTCACTGTCTAAGCTAATCCAGGAGATAGGTGTTGGAGACTGTTTTCGTGTTCAGCTTACATGAAAAACGTAGTCACCAAATCTAATCAGAAATAATAATTTTATTTTATTTTTTCGGTGAACTACATCTTTAATGTATTGCCCTTATAATATCACAGTGCATAATAAATAAAACCGGACAGGGGAAAACTCTGTACTGCAGCTTTAAACACTGCAGATTTGGTTAAAATGAGTGATTAGCAGCTCCTGCAGAACCCGATGAATACGCTTAGGCTTGCTCACTATTCACCCTCATTCGGTTCCCACTTTGATCACCAACCTTTCCCAAAGTTGTTTCATATTACTACCACTTTTGGACTGCTGGAAAATAAACACAGGACAGTTCCAGGAAGGTTTCAGAACACATTTCTATAGATGAGGCTCTGCAACTCACCTTTGTTTGCATATTTAACGTTTTATGAAAACTCCCTCACTGTTCACAATTTGTAGCCCACAGTTGCAGCTCAGTGAAATGCAGACTTTAGGTTAGTGGCAGAGTAGGACCACACTTAAGAAATGAAATAGACTGAAGAATCCAGACAGATAAAATCTGTTTTAGTTCTTTGACGTTCATAATCTGTTGGAGTGGTTGATCTCCCTTATCATGTTCTGGAATCTCTTTGTTAAGGACAAAACACTGAGTGTCATTTACATAATTTGTCTCAGTGCATGAAGTCTAGCAGTGAACATGAAGTCACTGGAGTTAGTGCCAACCAGTTGGGATGCTATAAGTGCAAATGATTGTTCCCAAATGGGAATTATTCTATATTCTATATTATTATCTTCAATAATTCTGGTGCATTTTTAAACACACTTGACTTAATTTGGATTAATATGATTGTGTGCATATAAAGTACAGCTGTTAGTGAGAAGCTAACAGCAGCATGCAGGATTTCTTCCAGCTAACTACCAACACAAGTCATCTCTAAGCAGTTCTGAAGTGTCTAACAGATTTGGTGTGATTAAAGCCTGCACATAATGACAAGATCAGATTAATGTGGGTGTTATGCATCACAGTATATGGCCTGAGGAAGAGACGGGAGGAGGTAGATAAATGAAGAGGTGGGTGGAAGGTGATCCTGCTGACGGCAGGTGAGGAAGGAAGGCAAGTCATTAAATTAATTTGAATGACTCGGACAGTTTTTTTCTTTGCAAGTCTGTTGAGTTTTTGCTTTAAAACCAGTTTGTAATTTCCCCAAAGGGCAAATTATTTATTTTTGCTTACCTTAAAAGGGTTTCATGTGAATTGTGTGTGTTGTGCACTGTTTGTGTTGAGTTTAGGGTTAGAAACACGTGTCCTAACATAGTGTTGATGATGTTAGCTAATGAAGGATCTGAATGTGTTGACGATTTGCCAAAGCAGAAAGACGGTGGGATGTGTAGGACATGTTTAGTAAGAGAACAGAGCATGGTCAAGGACCGTTTCTGCCTGGATTATTTTAGATGTAACACACTCTAAGCCTGATTACTTTAGTGTGTTCATAAAGGAAAGTCCTAATGATGTGTTACTTCTTCTTCCATGGCCTTGTTTCAAAGTAGATGTCTCTGCATGGCCTGTTGTCACTATTGCTTTACCTTTCATTGCTTTAATATATATATATATATATATATATATATATATATATATATATATATATATATATATATATATATATATATACACACACACACACACACACACACACACACACACACATATATATGGGATTTCATGCTTTATTTTCATTGAGGGCTGCTCTGCTCATCAGTGTGTTGTACAGTAGATCATTAAAGAGGACAAAACAACTATAATTAAAACTGAAGGTGAATTGTGATAGAATAGTTTTCATTGTAAAAAAAAAAAGACCTCCTATGATCATTTTTCACATTGCCTGACCTTGCCTTATCCTCTTTAGTGTTAACCCTGTAAATAAGGACGGACTGCTGTAGTTAACAAAAGCAAAAGTCTGATGCATGTGTTGCTAAATCATTAATCACCAGTTGTCAAGTCATAAATGTTCCTCATATGAGAATTTAATACTTAATACAAAATGTTGATAAACATGTTAGTAACTTCGAACAAAGTAATGAATAATGTATGATGGATGAACGGCACAGGTAGGCTGCACTGCTGTATAATTATTTGGAAATTTTTAATAAAAATGTTCCTGCTATTAATTAATGTAATTGGTTTAAGTCTGAGAAGATTGTTTTTAAAGCAAACGGAATAAAAATATGTCCAGTTGGCAGAATAATACAGTTGAGGTACATTTCGAAACAATGCAAAATTAAACAAGGTCACCTTTACTCACTTTTGCTGTTCTAAATTCCTTACACACACACACACACACACACACACACACACACACACACACACACACACACACACAGCCAACATTAGCCCCAAGGCATTTCATTTCCTCACATTCGATGGCAACATCACAATATAATGGGCCGTGGTGTCACGTGACAGAAGGGAGTACACGGAGCGATCACATCGCTCTTTTTGTCTCCCTGCAGCTTGAAGGGCAGAACGGTCGGTCATTACACAAACTACAGTTGGTTCAATTACAAAAAAATGTGCTTTGTGTCCTTGTCGTAAGCAGAGTGATGAAACGCATAAAAAATACGTTTGCTGTCCATTTTCCTTCAAGATTGTAATGAAAGACCTTGTTTCTGTGCTTACATTCCAGCACTGAGGAGCAGATGCTTGGTTATATGGATCCAGAGTGGTGGTGGTATTTTACTGAGTTTGACCTTATAAACCAATAATAATCAGTCATTAGTGCGGTTCTGATTCATTTATGCAGTCATGTATATCTCTTACGTTTTTATTTAACTGATGCTATGACCCAAAGTGACCTCAAATAAACTAAGTATGCATGTTTCTGGTATGTGGGAGGAAACCGGAGCACCCAGAGAAACCCACGCATACATGCTATCTCCGATCAAAGAGGATTCAAACCTGCAACCTTCTCGCTGCAAGGCAATAGTACTACCAACTATTTTGATTTGTGGACACTTTTCTACTCTTTTTATATAAAATAAATCCATCCATCCATTTTCAGCTGCTCATCCGGAGTCGGGTCTCATGGGCAGCAGCCTACGCAAAGAGACCTAGCCTTCCCTCTCCCCACCCACTTCAGCCAGCTCCCCCGAGGGAATCCCAAGGCATTCCCTGGCCTGCTGAGAAACATAGTCCCTCCAATGTGTCCTGGGTCTCCCTTTAGGTCTCCTCCCCGTTGGACGTGCCAGAAAACTTCACCAGGGAGGCATCCAGCAGGCATCCTGACCAGATGCCCAAGCCACCTCAACTGACTCCTCGATGTGGAGGAGCAGCGGGCTTTGCTCCTTCAGTGTAGGATATGGCAAGACGTGTGGCATGAGAGCATGTGAAGAGGGTCAAAAGCATGTGTCCCACACTCAATGCAAGAGAGTTGGCAGCCCTGTGTTAACCAATCAGAGGTGAGATGTCGAAACATCAGGAAGTAAGACTCCAAATCCTGTTGTGATGATGATGATCTTCAAGAACCTGAAACAAGAACAGCTGCACTTTTTTCTCCCAAGTACGACTTGCAAGGCACTCATTCCTGCTAGAGACCACTGCAAAAGTATCGATTAATTGCGTGACCTTTGTCACCACCCTCTCCTATTCTCTTTCTACCTCTTCTACCTTTCCCAGGATCCCCCGATTTCCCTCTCTTATTCATATTCTCTGCCTTTCCTTACATTTTTATCACAAATTGTTTTATTTTTAGTCATTTTAAACATATTTTTAAATAATGAAAAAAAAAACATTTTTATATTTGAAATTTTTTGTTTTTGTGAAGCGCCTCGTGACTTTTATCTTGAGAGACACTATATAAAATGTAATTTTCTTTCTTTAAACGAGTGCCCCACACCTTTAAAATAAGCAACAGTCCATGCGCCTCCTCACAGCAGACACATCTGTGTCGTAGACTTCTTCTTTAAGGCTATCCTGTTCCCAGCAGTTAGTTTTGCACCTTGTGGCTTGCTTTAGCATGATCACTGTGTGCTCCATCACACACTTTTCACACATTGCTTGGAGAAGTACCTGTAATTAAGTCATCTTAGAGCCTTGAGAGTGTGACTCCAGCGCACTGAGCTGAGACCAATCTGCCACTAATTGTGCCAAGTCTTAATTTCTAATGGAGTAAGGGCCGGAGGGAATGTTGCTTAACGAGTAGCAGTTCCTGTTCGCGCGCGCGTGTGTGTGTGTGTGTGTGTGTGTGTGTGTGTGTGTGTGTGTGTGTGTGTGTGTGTGTGTGTGTGTGTGTGTGTGTGTGTGTGTGTGTGTGTGTGTGTGTGTGTGTGCTCTTTTATCTGTTTACTGTAACTGCTTTTGCCCTGGTGAATAGAAAAACAAGTGCAAGTAAAACAGGATGTTCCGTTTTGATTTGGTTACCTCATTTCTGTTCCACGAAACACTCGAGACATTTTTGTCTTGCCAAACTTTATTTGCTCAGGGAAAAAATATTCAATGCAGTTTAAAATTAGCAAATGCACTGAATGTACATTCCCAGCAGGAGCAAGATAAGCCTTTTGGAGATACACACTGTCTCTTAGACATGTGAAGGAGCGCCCTCTTTTAGGTGGAAACCCCCACTAAAGTCAAAAGCGATTTTGCCTTTGGCGTTTGTGTTATTTATTTATTTATTTATTTATTTCAGAAATATGCTTGTAGACTGGAACTGGAAAGGTTGTTTACATTGCCTCGGGAGTGTTTGTGTCATGATTTAGATTCCAGGCATTTCATCATCCAAATAAATCAGTTTAGACCTCCAAGCACAAGTAAACCTCTAAACAAAGAAGCGATCCAGCTGTGTTTGAGGCCTTTTATGTACTTTTACACCTAAAGCAACTCTGTTTTCATTTACTGCAGGCAGAGGATGTGTTAAGGTCCTCAAAACTTCTGGTGAAACAGATGTTAGTCGTTTCTTTACTGTATAAGACTATAAGTATAAGATTTAAAAGCCCATGAAGCTTTTATCATGTATCTCTGGAAATATCCATCAAATGTTGTTGAACATTAGGTGATGCTCAGTTGTGGAAAAATATTGGCGGCTTTGTAACATATAATCATAAACGTTGGGTATAAAGTACATCGGCGCAGGTCTAAGTAAATGGTAAATGGCCTGTATTTGATATAGCGCCTTCTAGAGTCCTGGAACCCCTCAAGGTGCTTTACAACACAATCAGTCATTCACCCATTCACACACACATTCACACACTGGTGGGGATGAACTACGATGTAGCCACAGTTGCCCTGGGGCACATTGACAGAGGAGAGGCTGCCGGGCACTGGCGCCACCGGTCCCTCTGACCACCACCAGCAGGCAAGTTGGGTTAGGTGTCTTGCCCAAGGACACAACGACAACGACAGACTGAGCGGGGCTCGAACCTACAGCCTTCCGATTATGGGGTGAGCACTTAACTCTTGTGCCCCTATCGCCAGGAAAAATGCATACCGTCACTTTTAAGCGGCAGTGTGTAGTTTCCTGCCACAAGGGGGCAGTACATACATTTCAGGGTAGTTTTACACCATATCGCCATGACTGTCGCTAGTTTAAAAACATTACAGTAAACGTTGTTACCTGTGGAGCAGAAAGCCTGCGACCTCGGCGTGACTCCTCAGACATTGGTCCTTCAGTTAATTCCATTGATAGAAAGCAGTGCCGATCGTAGTTTTCTGGCGCTGTAGTTTCTGGATCTGCTCGGGGTCCTGCGCCTGTTGACGACGCCATCATACTACAGTAATACCGCTCGACCAAAATATATTGCATCTCTTTTTCGATTCTGTTCTTTCACATAGGTTTTGGAAAGAGTTTAGCAGTTTTGTTATCAAATTCATGTTTCTTACTACCTAAATGGTTTTGAGTGGGGGGAAGTAACTTCCGTAAGTCGTACATCCAGCCAATCATCTAGTGTGATGTCATTGGCAGGCGCAGGATCCCGAGCCAGCCAGAAGGAAACGTGGCGTCTGGTATGGCGTCCCCAAAGACGCTAGAACCACGCCCTATGTACTTTAGACTCAATTTTTATGGTTATATGGTACAAAGCCGCCTAGGACATCAATTATTAATTTTCAACAGTGTTTCTATAGATTGTTCCTATAATATATGGTAAAAACTACACATTGTTTCTTTAAGGACCCGTCTCTCTATAAGATTTCCTAAAACAAGTTACTTAAGCATGAAATAAATCCAGATTACCCCAAATACACATGCCTACATGGAGCTTTTAAACACTTGGGTGACTTCATTGAAAATTTTCTACCTTATTGCGTCTGAGTGGAGTTTGCTTCTGCAACTGACTCAATGTCCTTCCTCTTATTGTTTCAATATGTCAGGGCATTGTTCGAATGAGGTCAGCCATTACCGATCAGGCCCAGGGCCAAGTTGACTTCAGCTGATTTAATTGAATCTACAGCATGAGTCAAACTCAAACAAGCAGAGGCTCCTTTGCCTTGACAGCCTCATTACTCCACATTAAGAACTCATTTCACAATGCATTGTGACTTTGGTCCTGACAAATGGTGAAGAGAGATGAAATCAAATAAGTGAGTACATTTTTGGTATACTACTCTTAAAGGGCCAAGAATTTTCCAGCGCTGGGTGTATTTTTAACTAGGGGAAAGGAGAGGGTCTGTCTGCTTTTTTGTGTATGTTAATATAAATGCCTCCTGGGTTCGAGTGTTCCCATGTTTGCCATCTGCAGTAATGGAATGACATTCAATGCCATTTTCCCTCTTAAATGGAATTTTTGTCAAAGCCTCATGAATTCAACCTGCCTTGTCAGTCAAGACGCAGACATTGCTGAGAGAGGAGAAAATATGCAAGTGAAACCTTTCACTGCAGATTTGAGCGTTAGCTGTGAGCGAATCAAATAATGACGCCTTTATTTTGTCTTCTCCGCAACAAACAAAGAGGTCTTTTCTTGTAACATACCAGAAGATGTGGTATCAGGCAACATAATGACATACATTATGCATATTAAACACACACAACATTCACACCAACATCCCTCCAGCATGCTTAGTACTTGTGAGCATTTCATTAACTCGAACTTCTTGCAAGATTTCTCAATTAAGCGTGCATTTCTTGAAAGGAATTGGCAGCATTTTCAGAGGTTGTGGGGGGGAAAAAAGAAAAGAAAGTACGACAGCCTCGGTGTGCCAGGGTCTCCTTCCCCTATAGGGAAAGGAAATGTTGAGACTGCAAGGACTGTGGAGTGGAGATATGGCAGTGTTTGCTCAGGGCTAGGTATCAGGCACAAAAACAAACATGGCCGCCCTTAATGAGTCTGTTTGTCTGCCAAAGGTAAAGACAGCTGTTGTCTCTCGCCACAATAGAGCAGACCTCAGCGCCACAAAGCACAGAGAAGCACTCTGCGTCCCCATAGTAACGCTCACCTCGTGTGTACTCAAGAGGGAACTTATTAAGTCTTCTTTACAGATAAATAGTAAAATGCAAATTGTGAGGCGCTTTCATGAGGTCTGACTGTGAAATGAAAAGGTTTATTAGGTCTCTAGAGTGTTAAAGTGAAATTGCTTGTGGGTGGGTGACAGGGCTGTGCGCGGAGGATAGACATATAACTCTTGAGATCAGGTTTTCTCTGTTTGATAAAGCAGAACTTGTGTTTTCTGACTGTTTCCAAGGTTGTACTTATTTTCTTTTACTTTGAGGCAGAACATTTTTTAATAACTTCTCAAAAGAACCACAAATACATTCACATGGCACTCTGTAAGTTGATCGCTCTACCTGTCGTACCAGATCATTGTCAGCTTGTTTTGCCCTGATGCTGATTTTAGACACACAAGTAAAATATGGTTTTGTTGAGGACAGAAAATAAGCTGTGGACGTTAAAGGTTTAGTTCCCTCCCCTGGAGCAAAGCGCTCCCAGCCCCCACCGTTTTCCTGGCATTGTTTACAGTACTGAATGGAAGACATTTTTTCCATTTTAATTCTGTCCACATACGCATGCACGCACGCATGCACGCACGCATGCACGCACGCACGCACGCACGCACGCACACACACACACACACACACACACACACACACACACACACACGCACACACACACACAATCTTGCCTAACCCTAACTCTAACCCTAACTGTTGCCTGTCTACTCCTAACTCTAACCTTAACTAAAACTTAATTCACATCCTAGTTCTAAAACAAACTAGTAGAAAGTTTACCAAGTGACCTGACTTGATGTCCTCACTTGGCCAAAATGTCCCCGATGTACAGGTAAAGACTAAAAGGCATGCCTACCTACACGTAAACCTGGTAAAAGCAACATTTAAAGATAGATTAATCATTAAAAGTGTAAAATACCGGGAAGTGCATCCAGCCTTTGTTTGGAAAATTCAATGAATAAAACTATATTTTTGTCACTGTTTTCCTGGATGATTCATGTTAAAATCTTTCTTTCATTTAAATCAACCAGAAGAATACATCTTCGGAAAATAGCCATGTAATTTAAAACTCAATGGTTCAAATTTAAAAGCTTCTGGGGCGTTTTCTACCCTGTGTTTTCACAGCAAGAACCCGTTACCTTCAAAATCATATTGTGGTTAGCAGAGAAGTACAACTGAAAGGTACATTTTGACTATTTCAAAGAAATGCCATAAAACGTAAGCATGTCAGTACTGTAACTGTAGCACCGAGGGCTAAGAATGCCCACGACCACATGCTTGGATGCTGCATTATGACTGTTGGTGCAACTGGCATCCTCTGACCTACATCTCTGCAGCTATTTCATGCACTACATGCTTTTTGGGGGGTGCTACCAGATGGGTTGGCTAACATCATCATAGCTGTTATAGCTTTGGTTTTAGCTGTTCAGCTCTTTGTTGTGGGCATTTTGCATTTCTTCAAGACAGAAAACTTCTAATGGTTGACAGCAGTGGGGATTTTGAAAACGTGTTTTTATGTGTGGCTTCTTGAGGAATGGGGCCAAAGGAAATAGCTCCACACACTTGACACATTCATCTTCTCTGCTTACCTACTTTGCAGTGGGAAGAATGAGATCCCCATTTCCTCTGTCTAACGTGTTTGCTTTACACCCAGAGCCAAGTGTCAACATCAAACCTCTTGACAGTCATTTGTCATTGGGAGCAAGTGGACAGGTTGGATAAGCCTAGCATCGCGGCGATTTTAAATATCTGTTTTTAGCCGCTTGAGCCTTCATTGGCGACAAACTTCTGACACGTTTCAGGTTAAAAGTGGTCTAATCAGAGATTATTACCTAATAACCTTGACTGCTTGTTGATTGGGAATAAAAAGTCAATTATCATAATAGGATATGGGGCATAATGACAGAATTAAATGAGTGTGACAGACACACAATAGGCCTGTTCTGTCATCGCCTTAACCCAGCATGCTTATTAGAATTAATCTGGTCTGATTAAAAATGCAAATGGCTCTAAGTCATTTATGGAGTTTACATGTTTTTATAATATTAACTGATTTAATTACATGGAAAATGAAATGGTGGAGTGTGCAATTAAATCATTATTTATTTCCCCATCGTCACCCTCCTGTCGATTTTCACAGAGGAATGATTATTCTCTCGTGCCAGGGGAACAAGGTAATGAGATTAGCGCCTTCCCCTCTCTGTCTCCGTCTTTCTGACAGTTTGGCTCATCCAACCAAGCCAAGCGGCGTTATTCTCATCGCTGAAGACATTTTATCTCAGAAGTAGGAGCACCAACTATCTTGTGTGGGCTGCCCATCCTCCTACAGTGTATCATTTCAAAAGACCGCTATATGAGTTGTGGCCAGAAAATAACAAATGTTCTGCCTCATCCTGGTGTTTGTTTTCAGTCATCAGCGACGGAGGGGAGGGATCAGAGGTTGTAACAGACAGATTTAATTGTCTGAGGTGTGTCTAATTGCTGTTCATGCTGCGCCGAGCTGTCAGTGAAGACCACGCGCTTTGACACTCTGAGTTGGGTGTTTGTGCCAAACATAAATTTGTTACACAACCTGTAACGGCAGGTAACAAGTGTCCGTGGACTTTCAGTGTTGTTGTGCATTTTGCTGCAATTTTAAGATCAGCATCTTGTTCCATACAGCTGTTCAGCAAAGTTCACAAGTTTACTCTGTTTGAAAAAAAATAACACCCAAGTTCCTGTACTTGTGTGTGTGTGTGGTCGTGTTACAAGTGCAGATTAGAAGTCTTTATTATGTGTTTGGTATAGTCACACCTTTTATTAATCTAAATGTGCAAGAATGTGGTGGACTTCCTGTGGGGGAAGGGCGGACAGGAAACATTTGCTGTATTTCTACTGAAGCTGTGTTTCATTTTAGTCCTGTTTGTATACTTTTATCTGAGTTACAGTATTATACCGTCATCAATCATCATGTGCAAAAGAACACATTTAAAAAAGGATATGCAACGGTACCACTTTTTTGCAAACCAATACGATACCGATACTTGGACCTGAGTACTCGCCGATACCGATTACGAATACCGATTACTTCTACCACACACAAAAAATGTAATGAATTGGAATGCAGGTTTTATTTTCTTCTCTGCTTTCAACAGGAAAAAATCTGTGAGGTAGATAAAAAATTTAATGCATTAATAGGAATTATCACAAAACTAAAACATTATTATAAATGACAAGTTGCAGTTAAGCCACTTTCAGGCAACCGCATTGGTTCCTGGTATCGGTTAACTTTTACCCAACTCGGCCGATGCCAGTATCGTATCGGTGTATCCCTAAAAAAGGCTACAACATTTCAAAAGTTATTTAAAACTGTGCATGTTTCCTGTGTTGTTTTCCATTCACTAGCTCACACCTTTGTAGAGTTATCGTCACGTGGAACCAGCATAATGCTAATCTTTGAGATTATTTTCATGATCATGAACTGATCATTTGGAAAAAGCCTGCAAAGAGAAGTAGAAACATAAACGTAAAACTTTGTGTTGACGGAGCAGGATCAATTCCGACCGTGTGTCCGAACATTAGCTCAACGTGTTAAAATGGAAAGTATGTTATTGATCTGTGTGCATTAGAGGGCTACAGTAACAGAAGCTGTGAGTGGCAGAACAAAAGAGGTGCTGTGTGTGTCACACAACAGAAGAGGGCCGCTAACGCCATGCTGTCTGTTGGCATTTCACGTGTTTATCATCTCAAGCTTGAATGTATATTTGTGTTCCACCAAGGAATTCTGCTGAGATACATCTGGAATGGATTTTGGACAGTTTTGCCTTTAATTGCCCTGCAGAAAGAAAGGTCATTAAAGTTGGCTGAAGTAAAGTGCAGAAATAATATGAGGTGTGATTACTTTAATAGTGAGGAAGTCAAATCTGCTGTAATAGAGGCCAAACAGCTGAGTTACATCCTTGAAATCAAGCTGCCCTTGCTCACAACTGGATCATCTCATGAGGTTAGAAGGCATGCATTCTGCTCAGATGCTTCTGCTCTTCCAACTCAAAAACACAATTATGCTATTGTACCACACTCCACTGTACATTCTGCACATTTCAACAAGAATAAAAGGCATAGTGTGTGTTTGCTTTACGATGTTCACTTCCAGAACCACAGAGCAACATGTCTCCTTAATTTAGTTTATATATATACATATATATATATATATATATATATATATATATATATACATATTTTTTTTTCTTTTTTTACTTTAATTAAAGAAGGAGCAAAAGGGGACAACATAAAAAAGATGTTAAGGCCACACTCCTGTATATAAGAAGATAAGGATCTCTGACCACATCTGAAAAGAGTGAGAGGCAGTTAGACACCAGTGCCTGTACCTTTTGCAGTAAGTGTAACGGTAACTACACTCTGATGACAGGAAACGTAGTGGTGACAAGGAAAACCATGAGATACCACATGGAGAGGTAAAAATAGGCCACTTGGCACGAGAGACGGTAAGAGAGGGGGAGGAGAAGAATCAGAAAGAGAGGAAAATTGGTGCAGCTTCTTCATGTAGGGACTTTTCTCTCTCTCTCTCTCTCTCTCTCTCTCTCTCTCTCTCTCTCTCTCTCTCTCTCTCTCTCTCTCTCTCTCTCTCTCTCTCTCTCTCTTCAGATTTTAGATAAGAAACTCCCTGTTTGGCAAGTTATTAAATCTATCTCATATTCACTTCTGACGCAGAGAAGGGAGGAAAAATAAGTGTTTCCGCTTGTTAAATAGCAAGTGAACAATGAACTCTCCTTTGTTTTTGAGTTTACAGTCTGCACCTCCCACACCCTCGCTGCTAGAAAAACTCCCCTCTTCAGCCCCGTACTTTTATTATGTTCCACCTCTCACTTCTTAACATTGACAGTAATATTATTGCTAAATGCTGACCCTGGAAAAACCCACATTTGTTGGTGTTATGACCACTGCTGCCTCCTCCTATGTTGGTCTACAGTCATCAGGATTAAAAGTCGAATGTGGAGCTATATTTATTTACCTTCACCTGCAAACACAACTTCCTGCATGTAATTGGAGAGTGTCGTCTTCTGCATAAGGCCTTCTTTCATAAATTTAAAGAAGCTGGTCAAAGTTTCCTGCAATCAATCAATCATCAATCAATCAATCAATCAATCAGTCAATCAGTCAATCAATCAATCAATCAATCAATCAATCAATCAGATTTATTTATAAAGCGCTTTTCAAACAAAGTGCTACTCAAAGTGCTTTACAAAATGACCCCAGATTCCCCTTAATAGGTTAAAAACATTAACAGACATATGCAAGCACACGCACACACACACACACACACGCACACACACACACACACGCGCGCGCACACACACATGCACACACACACACACACACACACGCACACACACACACACACACACACGCACACACACACGCATGCGCACACACACACACACACACACACGCACGCAAGTAAAAATTATATTTGGCTGAGTCCAGATGAGCCAAGTAAGATAAGGCAAGGAAACGCCATCAGAGGAGCCGTCTGCCCCGGCAGCGTCAGGTCTTCCACACCAAGTTAGGGCGCTCAGTGGAGGGGGGGCATAGACCCCCACCTCCACTTAAACACTACGTATAGAGCGCCCAGGAAGTTACAGTCGACCACACTGAATTTTGCAGCTATTTTAATTTGAAACAACTTTTTTGCATCCTTAAAATAGAAAAAATCTATTGAGAGCATTTCTGTCTTTCCTGAATCAAACCCAAAACCATTAAGTTACTCGGCCACATCGGTCACCAAACTCAGCTGTCGTTTTGATCTAATTCACATTCCTTATCTGTTGCAACTTGACTAAATGCGGCTCCATAGGTGCACATGGAGACGTGCTCCAACTAATGCACACCTTCCAAAACATTAACAAAAGAAATTTACACCAGCGGCTAATTCTCTTGTTAGAAATGTGCACACATGCATTTATGCTGTTATTTTAAGGACTTTTATTAATTGTAGACATAATCCAAGTTTAAAGGGAGACTAGGCAGTTTTGGCTTGCTTTTAGCACCCCCTATTGTCTGTTAATTAAACCAAAACTAAAACATCTCGCTGTGCGTTCGTCTTTTTAACACCTTATTCTAACTGCTGAAATGTCTCCTCAGCCTTCATTAGTTTCTACTGTAGCACTTCATCACAAAATTAAAAACATTCCGATGTGTTCACGATCTAAAACATGCAGGGAGCATGCTGGAAGCAGACTGCACGTCGCCTCCACTGTACTAAGTCACAACAGGGACCAGGCGGACACTCTGAAGTTGCAAGTGCAATATTCTGGCCACAGGGGGAGGTGGGGTTTGAGTGACATTTCATTAACCCTGTAAAAGGTCATTTTAGCACATACTGGCTCAAGAAAATGATGTAAAAATATGAAACAGTTGCATAGTATTCCTTTGGAGAAAGAGAGTTTATGTCCAGCCGTACCGACAAGCTAACGGCTAGAACAAATGTTATTCTTACAATTAGAAAAAAGGATCGTTCTTCTAACTTTGATGTCAGTTTTGTGCTAAAATAATTTTAGAAACCTTTACACCATCAGTTTTGTGTCAAAGTGTTATTTATAACCGTAAACATCACCAGTAGCAGAAAAATGTGGCATTTATGGTGCATTTAGAGCTAAAAGCTATTAAGAACTAACCCAGTGTGCATGAACAGATGTATAAATTGGGAGATGGGGTTTTTCGTTAACTCACCCTGATCATGGCAGCGTTCAGACTAGTCAGCTCATCATTCTGAACAAAAGTGAGCTTTTATTCACCTGATGGCTGGAAGGTTGCTTGGCTGATATGACATACTGGGAAAATTGCCAACTTATCTTTTAATAGCATGAAAATGTATTTAAATTAAACAATAAAAACACCTTTTAACCCTTTGAATGGCTTGTCAGACCCTAGAGCACATTTAAGTCCCAATGTTTTTATTGAAGCATGCCCTAAAACTAATTATTAACATGATCAAATATAAGATCAGAAAGCTTAACATCAGATGAAAAATAATAATAATTTCTTTGTTTTCTTAATGTGAAACTTTTAGTTTTTAAACAATAAAAGTGTTTCTTACTAAACTGCACTAAAAATGCAAGCTCTTCCTCTCCGAAAAGGATGACTTGATGTGGATCAAGCTGTAACTCAGTCAGCCTGAACTTCTTTAGCAGTGGCTCAGGAGGTTGCAGGTTTGATCCCGGCTCAGACCTGAGAATTCTGCTGTTGTTTCCTTGGGCAAGACACTGAACCCACCTTTCCTACTGATGGTGGTCGGAGGACCTGGTAGCGCCAGTGTTTGGCAGCCGCACCTCTGTCAATGCACCCCAGAGCAGCTGTGGCTACATCGTAGCTCATCTCCACCTGTGTGTGAATGGGTGAATGACTGATTGTGTTGTGAAGCGCCTTGGGGGGTCGCAGAACCCTAAGAAGGCGCTATACAAATACAGGCCATTTACCTTTGTTTTTAGAGGAATGAAAACTGATGTGCAGTCATGCTCGCCCTCCTCTGCTTATCTTCTCATTCATCTGCGCAGCTCATTAAAGGGTAATTACCTGTAATTAGTGAATCATGTCACTTTAATGAAGACGTTGAAAGCTGTTGGAGCCAGAAGGGCTGGCCTTAATTCTAAGTGATGTTCAAAATTAGTGGCAGACGAGAATTCGATATTGGTGGAGGGCATAATGAAATGCTCCTGTTTTCCTTCCTGTGTCATAGATGGGCTTGTGTTTTGTTTATGTTTCTCATTAATCCTTAATAGTGCCGCCATCAACACCTGGCTCTGGAGGGCACGTACGTGTTACTGTATCACATCAGGCTAATAGGCACCATGTAGATGAAGCTGTGTGCCTTCACGAGCTTGTGTGTTGTCTGGGTGTATTGCTTACTCTAATGTCTGCGTGTGTGTGTGTGTGTGTGTGTGTGTGTGTGTGTGTGTGTGTGTGTGTGTGTGTGTGTGTGTGTGTGTGTGTGCTCCCTGGCGGCATGGTGAGTGTTTAATCTGGCCCGGTGGCGTGCCGTTGGCCCGGCTAATCACAGTGTGTCTGTAGGAGTGCGCTGAGCCAGGGGAGCACGCCGTCGCTAACAGCCCCTGACAGACTCATTAGAGAGACCTGGCACTGAGCTTTGCGAGGCACATACACACACAAAGTGTACACACTCGAACACTTTGAGACACACACTGTGGGAAAGACACTCACACACTGGGATAAATTCACACTCTTCTTTTTTTTCTCCTCATGTTCTTACACTCTCATTCATATAATTATCCGATAACTGTGATCTGTCTCTCTCCATTTCACACACACACACACACACACACACACACACACACACACACACACGCACATGCACACACACACACACACACACATTCACTTACAGAGCGCTCCACGTGTGAGACAAGGCAGGCAGTGACCCCTCACAGTCACAACCCAAACACAGACAGGAGCTGAGAGGGCATCTGGGAAAAGAGAGGGAGAGTGTGGGAAAAAACGGAGAGACGGCAAAGTGGAGGAGTGGAATGTAGTTAAGGAAAGTGCTGGATGACGCTATCATTCCTGCCATTCAGGTGATGCAAATCAGACAAGCAGCATTTTTTAAAAGTTGAGTTATTTGCAATCAGGAGATCCTGTGCAACCTTTTGAAGAACTAAAGCAGAAAAATAAATACTATTCTGAATCTGTAAATGTGAGAAAGGTTGGCAGTTTATTTTTCTCTCTTCATTCTTCTAAGGAAGAAAATTCTACCATTTTTCTGGGTAGAGTGACATTTAGCAAAAGTTCGACAAACTGCTTCAACAAATGACTTAAGACTTGGTGGCTGTGCACTCGCAACGAGGTTAATTGCAGCTCAGCTGCAGCAGCGCCAAGTGGAAACATTAGGTTTGGCTGAATAACAGGTGAATGCAAAGCAGGTCAATACGCAGTCAAGTGCAGGCCTGCCAGCTGTTCGCTCTCTCTGCACCGTCTCAGCCCAGTGATACACACACACACACGCGCGTGCGCGCGCACACACACACACACACACGCGTGCGCACACCCACACACTCACACACACACTCACACATAATCACAAACATGTACAGGATTAGCACAGAAGCACACAGACTCAGGGGGAGATGTACAGTAAACAAACCCACCATACCTATCATAAGTGAATGCCCTCCCGTGTTTCCAGTTAGAATAAGAAAGAAAAAGCAAAGAAGTGAATCACACAGAATAAAACAGTAAGAGGGGTTTCTGAGTGGCCTTTTCATTCCGAATGGAATCTAATATTAATTATAAAAATCTTAATGACAAATATAACATTTGTAGCCAAGGCGACATCCATTGAAGACGAAAACACGAAGCCACGCTGTCTCTGTGCATCACGCTCCTCCATCACCATCTGGTAGACAGATGTAAGTCAAATATTTACTCTCGAAACCTTGATTTTCCTGTTTAAATACTAGACTCTGCAGGTTGTCTAAGATGTCTAAATCGTGTGTTGTTGGCATGAAGCCAAATATATGGATTTCTATAATAATCTGTGTATTTTATTTACGTTTACAAACAGATAAACCAAATGTTTCTAGATTAATATTAGTATCATCTGATAGTCTGAATGAATCTTATTCAGTAAAACTGAACTTGTGATGCGGTAAATGTCAGGATGAAGCTATTTTACCTTTACAGACTGATCAATGTGACTAATAATTACTATCAGAGATGTGACCAAGTCACTGCTTTGCAAGTCACACATAAGTCACAGGTCTTTCCAGCCAAGTCTCGAGTCAAGTCCAAGTCAACGACAGCCAAGTCCAAGTCGAGTCCAAAGTCCTTAACTTAGAATTTTCAAGTGATAATCAAATCATCTGTCCAACTTCAATTTCATGACAATGATAATAAATTAACTCCAGAAATAAAGCTTCTTAAAGTTTCATTTATTTGCTCAAACAAGCAGAGTGCAACTGAAACTGATTATAAACAAAGTGCTGCTGCATTTAGCAGTAAATCTAACCCAGAACGAAGAATGATATTTGATTTTTGTCCATGTCGTGCCACTTTTGTGCTAAAATATCAAGTATGCTCAATTCATCATCAGGTCAACAGATGCAAGTCGATTCAAGTCACAAGTCATTGGAGTTCAAGTCCGAGTCAAGTCGTAAGTCTTTATAGATTTTATCAAGTCAAAAGTCATTAAAATAATGACTCGAGTCTGACTCGAGTCCAAGTCATGTGACTTGAGTCCACACCTCTGATTATTATATTATGCTCTACTTCCTTATACTCATTCACAAATTGCAGCTACAATAGTGTCATTATAATTTATGTCAATATTTATCTATAATCCCATTAAAGCTCTATCCTAATTGCATGCAGAAAACTAGGCAGGGATTAATAGTTTCATGAAACATCAAAGCTTCAGTACATCGCCGCTGATAAACCGAAGGCGTCTTGATGTCTGATGTTCATGCAAGCTGAGATTTGCACATAGACATGAACACAAAACTGCTGCAGAGGGCAGATTCAGCTCAGATAAATGATGGACCAGATCCACAGCAGACAGTTTAACATGAAACATTATGACAGGTGTGTTATTGGGGGGCTGGATTCCACTTAGAGGAATTTCTGCTTTTGCACATTTTCTGCTGAAAACTGGCATGTGCCGTCTCAGAGGTACAGCCCTCCTGAAAACACCTCAGCCCGTCCTGCAAGCTCTGCTTGATTGATTAAATTACTCTACTTTGTTAAGGAGGCAATAATTTCAACCAGGTGCATTGACGCAGGGAACATTTCAAGCAGGCCAGACGGTTGCGAATTGCAGGATTGGGAGAAACATTAGTATCCGAAAAGAAAGCAACACAAGCAAAAATGAGCAGGAATTCAAGTTTTGCATTCTGCAGATGTATGTTTCTGCACTTTTCTGTGTGCGTGCCCCTTCCTCCCAGTAGCTGTTATCCTTTGCTCTCACACTCCAACCTCTTTGTTTTGGAATTGTAATCTTGGCAGGTAGAAGAAAAAGGAGCATGTTTCACTGACAGCCTTGTTTCACCTGAAAGTCAAATAAACCTGAGTTTAATTTTCTCTGCTGCTCTCCAACATAACGGGCCAAATCTCCTCTTTTTCTTTCATCAGTACAATAGTTGTTTGGCTCTGCGCTCTCCACCTTTCTCTCTCGCTCTTCTTCAGCACAAGGCTATGACATTGAGGAAATGTGGTGTGATGTATCGCAGTGAATAATGTATTCTGCGAGGATTGTACAGAGCGCGTAGAGCAGATGGCAGCAGGTTGATCTCAATGTGTGTGTGTGTGTGCGTGTGTGTGTGTGTGTGTGTGTGTGTGTGTGTGTGTGTGTGTGTGTGTGTGTGTGTGTGTGTGTAACGATGACAGTGTGTGTGTGTGTGTGTGTGTGTGTGTGTGTGTGTGTGTGTGTGTGCTCTCACCCGGAATGGGGGAGGGGACTGAGGAAAAGAAGGTAGGGAGGGGCCGTGGGGGTTGGTTTACATGCGTGTCTATGTGAGCCTCCTTTGTGAGATAAAACATGCAAATGGTGGATTATTTTAATGCAGTGTTTTTTCTAGAGCCCCGAGCCTTAATCCCTAAAGCAGCTGAAATGAAAATAGTATATGTTTTCTTTCAAACACTCCCCCTCTCTTCTTTTTTACTTTTCGTCATGCCTTATAGGAATTCACCAGCTGTCGAGGAATGGGAATCCTCTGCACTTTAATTTCTCTCAGCCGAACACTTGTGATCACATCTGGATGTCATGGGTCCTTACCTCGTGGAGGTGTTGTATTTTCTCCCGATTGAGCGTTAAAATGTTAAGAATAGAACTTGTCGCGTTGCTGCGAGTGGACAGCAGACAGAAAATATGTGCATTTATTTATTTATTTATTTATTTATTTATTTATTTATTTATGCATTTATAAGCACGCACACCCATGAATGCAAACCCCGAAAGAAGACGCATAAAATGTCTATTTCAGCAGCTGCATGGCAGGTAGCAGTCAACCGGCCGGTGATGCTGCTGCAGCAGAGGGAAGACACCACAATATGAGCAAACATGGTTTTATTGCATCCCTACACCGCATTAATTAGATTTTAATTTCTGTAGCTATTTTCTAAATGAATTTGGTTGGAATTCGGGGCTTTTAAAACGTGTGGCAGAAAGTTTGATGTCCTCATTCCTACCTCACAGCAGGGACGTTTTGCATAACTGAGCAAATGTGTTAAAGTGTTGGAGCGAGCTGATTTAACCACACTGGGATGGTTGATATAGCAGAATATGGCCTCAGGCTCTTCATTAGCTGTAAATAATTGAGAGACTCAGATAGCGCTGAGGTGAAATGCTTGTTATTATTTTATTGAGTTTGTGTTCTTAGGGATCTTCAGTTTATTCTGTTTAAAATGCACAAGGCTTTCCACAAATTACTCTCTCTGAAGACTCACAATAGGTGCTAATGACTAGCTGTTTGTCTTCCATTGTTCTCCAGCCGAGAGTGGCTCGCTGTTCCATTATCAGCTCCATTTTTGCTTTTGGTTAAGCTTTTATTTTATGATGTTTTTTTTATTATGATTTATGTTTCTTTTTTCTAAACCAATCAAATCATTACTAACATAAATATTTGACTCAAATTAGAATGAATCTGCCTCTCCTGAATATGTGGGATGTAGCAGCCAACCACGCGGCTGTTTATTATTTTTATTGTATGAATAGCGAGGGCGAGGTCGTGCATAAATAACACAAAATCAGCCTTTAGATGTTTCATTATGAAACAGACAAATGTACCTGATGGTAATGATTCCTGCACCTGCATCTGCGTACTTATTGTCAGACAGGCTGATGCAAATGTCATTGGTTTAAACATTCATTCATTCATTTAACTGGTGAAAGCTTTTCTGAGGCTCATCTTTCGAATCTGAAAGTTTTGTTAAATTTCCGTGTCATGCAATTTTGTCGTTGCAACCTTCAGTTTAAACTCTTGAAGGGTTTTATCTAAACATTTTGGTTTTCCGCTAATGCAACTCAAAGGGCAGTGAGGTTTTCTTCAACATCGACACCCACACGCCACCACGTGACAGCCATGGGGGAAGCTTCAGAAGGTCCAACTGGTTTTTAGCAGCACTCTGTGCTCTAAAATAAACAACACAGTAGCTCGAAAAAACATGACCACCTCTTGGTGGCTGGTTACAATACAAGCTTTAAGTCCCGCCCCCTCTATGCAAGTGAATTGAGATTGAAAATGTGTCGTCATTTCCGGCTTCAAACCGCAAAGGACTGTAGGTATGAGGGACAGCCCCCCCCCCCCCCTTGACAGCAGTGTCAATCTTGTATAGAAGAGCTGCCACATGGACACATTTCTCCTGCAACACCGGCCATACATGTACAATGGGCACTGTCCACCTCCCCAGTAGACGTTAGGATCACCCAGGGCTGCTGGGGCTTCTGGCTGAGGTGCATAGAGTGATTCACCTGAATCAGTGAGCACAGAGAAATGTGTATCAGAACTGAGGTTCTCAGATTGGGGTATATACTTTCAGTGTGCATTTTTTTATATACAAGTAGTTCATGACAGACTTAAAAAAATTTGCAGGGTTTACACACTTAGAGGTGTTATTCGGTTAATGTTGTGGTTCTGGATGGTTATACTGTACAGCCGCCCAGCTATCTAAGTGTTACTTTGAGAAACTACATTTAAGTGCTGTGTAACAGCTCAGCTTTGTTCTTGAATGAGTCATGAGCATGTCAAAGATTTAAGCTATAGCCTATTTTGTTTCTTTCTGACCTTATAGAAAAAGTTGTGCACGTGTATCCGTTCCAAGTTCGCTGTTGCCACAATACAGCTCTGTAGTCCGTAGTTTTATTAACTAACATAAATGGTTATGGGTGAAAGTGGCTGTATACCTTCCAAAATTAAAGATGTAATGTGCAATTTACATAGAAAACATTTACTGTTGATTCCCCAAAAGGTAGTTACCTTCTTAACTGAAGTGTAAGACTCCAAAACAAAGTCTTTAACTAGCAAACTCGGTATGTGAATAAATGTATTTTTTTTAACTTGTTTTTGCTTCTTCAACACCAATTCATAATTAAAATTCATACCAGAATTATTCTTTACCTTCTTAAGGTTCCATTTTTCATTCACCTTTTCAAGTGAAGTTATTGCTTCCTAATCTAAATAATGTGCTAATTACATATTCAACTAAACATTACTAGAAAAAGCAACAATCTCCTTCCTAACTGAAGTATAGCATTCCTAAGCTATATCTGTAGCTTTCACACTAAATATGTAAACAAATGTACAGCCTCCTAACTAAGTATTTGTGTTGTTTACCGTGTTTTCAGCATGTAAAAACAAAATCTAAATTCCAAGCCAATTAAAAAGCTTTTAACTTAATTTCTAAAACAAGTACCTAAGTACATATTCACCTTATAAAACAAAGCGTTTAGAGTCAAAAAAAAAAAAGATTTAGCTTCCACATTAAACAATTACCCCTTATTTTTAGCAATGACATCACACAGAAACAACTGATTTTTATTAGAACCTTCATCTACGGATTTGTTGAGAGTAATTATAACATCTACATGAGAAAAAGGTTGACTTACCTTCATGCGCACAAGGGTCTTCAGTCCAACTCCGCACATTTCAAGCCCCTGCAGCCACCCGTTGGTAAACTGGACTTGGGTTTGTTGCAGAGATCTGACGTTACTAGAAACTTCATGGGTGTATGCACTCACACTTAGCACCATATAGTTATATATATATATATATATATATATATATATATATATATATATATATATATATATATATATATATATATATATATATATATATATATATATATATATATATAACTATATATATATATATATATATAGTTATATATATATATATATATATATATATATAGTTATATATATAGTTATATATACATATATATTGTTATATACATATATATGTATACACACACATATATATATATATATATATATATATATATGTGTGTGTGTATATATATATATATATATATATATATATGTATGCGTGAGTAAAGTTGGGCAACACGCTAACGTCTTTGTGTCAGCGCGCTGCTGAGAGGAACGGAGCTGAGATGAGGATCCAACGCGGAGCAGGAAAACAGGCAGACAGGTGAGCACATTCAAAGCGTTTTAATACTGAAGCACGCTGGACAATGAAACAATGATCCGACACAGTACAAAGAACAGACAGGGTTTAAATACAGGAGGGTTGGGAGCTAAGGTGATTGGGAAACGAGAGGCAGGTGGGAGTAATCAACGAGACACAAGGCTGAACTAAACGGGGAGACATGACCAGGTGTGACAGTACCCCCCCCCCCCCCCCCCCCCCTCAAGGGGCGGATCCCAGACGCCCACAGGAACGAGGAGCAGGGTGGGAGGAGGGGAACCAGGAGGAAGGGCCCAGAGGAACAGAGGGACCAGCAGAGGGGCAGAGGAGGAGGCGACGACAGGCTCTTGGAGGCCGGCGTCTGAGGCAGAGGAGGAGACGACGGGCCCTTGGAGGCCGGCGCCTGCGGCAGATGAGGAGGCGACGGGCCCTTGGAGGCCGGCGCCTGCGGCAGATGAGGAGGCGACGGGCCCTTCGAGGCCGGCGCCTGCGGCAGATGAGGAGGTGACGGGCCCTTGGAGGCCGGCGCCTGCGGCAGATGAGGAGGCGACGGGCCCTTGGAGGCCGGCGCCTGCGGCAGAAGAGGAGCTCTGCAGGTTGGGCCGGCAACAAAGTCACTGCAGGCTGGACCGGCGACAAAGTCACTGCAGGCTGGGCCGGCGACAAAGTCACTGCAGGCTGGGCCGGCGTTGCCCTCAAAACCACCATCGGAACCGGAGACCGTGGAGACGCCGGGCTGGATGGAGCGTCGGCCTCTTGAGTGCAAAGAGCATCCCCAGACGAGGCAGCGGCGATGTCATCGGACGAGCCGACTCCAGAGGACGAGGCAGCGGCGATGTCATCAGACGAGCCGACTTCGGGGACGTCATCAGAGGAGGCGGCGACGTCGTCAGACGAGCCGACTTCGGGGACGTCATCAGAGGAGGAGGCGACGTCATCAGACGGGACGTCATCAGACGGGACATCATCGGACGTGGCGGCGACGTCATCAGACGGGACGTCATCAGAGGAGGAGGCGACGTCATCAGACGGGACGTCATCAGAGGAGGAGGCGTCGTCATCAGAGGAGGAGGCGACGACTTCGGACACGTCGTCATCAGAAGAGGGGGCGACGACTTCGGACACGTCGTCATCAGAGGAGGGGGCGACGACTTCGGACACGTCGTCATCAGAGGAGGGGGCGACGACTTCGGACACGTCGTCATCAGGGGCGACGACTTCGGACACGTCGTCATCAGGGGCGACGACTTCTGGACAGGCGACGTCATCAGAGGCGTCGACTTCTGGACAGGCGACGTCATCAGAGGCGTCGACTTCTGGACAGGCGACGTCATCAGAGGCGTCGACTTCAGAACACGAGGAAGAGGCGTCGACTTCAGAACACGAGGAAGAGGCGTCGACTTCAGAACACGAGGAAGAGGCGTCGACTTCAGAACACGAGGAAGAGGCGTCGGCCACAGGACTGGCGTCGGCCACAGGACTGGCAGGGGCGTCGGCCACAGGACTGGCAGGGGCGTCGGCCACAGAGCCCTGGACCGTCGACCTCTGGACCGTCGACCTCTGTACCGTCGACTTCTGGTCCGGGGGCGTCGACTTCTGGTCCGGGGGCGTCGACTTCTGGTCCGGGGGCGTCGACTTCTGGTCCGGGGGCGTCGACTGCTGGACGGCCGACTGCTGGACCGCCGACTGCTGGACCGCCGACTGCTGGGGCCGACCGGTCCGCTTCGGGGCCAGAACCGGAACCGTCTGCTTCTGGGCCCATCCCTTCTGCTTCTGAGCCCGTCCCTTCTGCTTCTGGGCCCTCTGGAGTGGAGGCGAGGCAGCTGCAGGAGGGGCTGCCTGGACAGGCTGGACTGGAAGTGGTGGAACTGGTAGGGCTGGAAGCCGTGAGAGCAGGGGGGACAGCCCGTCCAGCTGAAGCTCCTGGAGGTTGAGGGTTCGATGGAGCTGGGCCAGTTCAGCCCGGAGACCAGCGAGCTCCGCTGGGTGGACGGGCTCACTCCTCTCCTGGCGGTTCGGGGAGGATAGAGTATAGAGTGTCCAGGTGACTCTCCTGGAGGCTGACGAGCTGGCGGATCCGGTCAAGCTCCGCCTGGAGCTCCATCAGCTGGGCTGTGGGCGTGGTTCCTCCGCCTGCAGATGACGAAGGCGCTAGTTGGACCGGAGACGGGACTGCTGGTCTGACTGGGGGCGTGTCCAAGTTGGCGCACTGAGCCAGAACTGCAGCGAGCTCGCGGCTCCGTCCAGGGACCAGCCGCTGCGGTGGAGCCCGGCATGCCTCCCCACGCCGTGGGCCAACTCCCGGGGAGCACACAGCCAGGCGGGTGCCCACGAAGCTGGAGCGATCCGGAAGCGGCTCCCGGTCCGACCCCTCGTCCGGTTCCGGGAGAGCAGCGAGGATTGCTGCGGCTGATGGCCGAGGACGGCGTTTTCGGCGAGGCAGAACTGAAGCAGGGGAAGGCGATGGAGAAGCTGGGTGGTGGCTCGGAGTGAGCCACTGAAGCAGGTGCTCCCACGGGAGAATCTCCTCGCTGGATCTCACAACGGGTGTGGGTCGGATCATTCTGTCAGCGCGCTGCTGAGAGGAACGGAGCTGAGATGAGGATCCAATGCGGAGCAGGAAAACAGGCAGACAGGTGAGCACATTCAAAGGGTTTTAATACTGAAGCACGCTGGACAATGAAACAATGATCCGACACAGTACAAAGAACAGACAGGGTTTAAATACAGGAGGGTTGGGAGCTAAGGTGATTGGGAAACGAGAGGCAGGTGGGAGTAATCAACGAGACACAAGGCTGAACTAAACGGGGAGACATGACCGGGTGTGACACTTTGCTCCAGTCTTTGTGTTCGTAGGGCTCTAACCCATTTAATCCTTTGATCTTCTCCTCGTACCTTTCTCTAGATTTTGCGTGGAGCCTGTCTTTGTATGGACCGGGAGCAGTCTCCTTCATTTTATACATCCTTGTGAATTAAGAGAGGTTAAATTCCTTTGCTAGTTTACACCGCAGAAGGACTGTTTGGAGATGTAAACACCAAGCCCAACAGAGAAAAACTGTCTTCCGGGTTTTTAAATCTCCCTCCGTCCTCATTTCCTACAATGCACCACGCGTAAGTCACGTGGTCTGTCAATCTCAATAGGCCAGTGTCCTGATTTGAAAACTATTTCCAGGTGTATGTGTATTTCTCACAATGTTGCTGCATGGTCACCTATTTGTTTAGCAGTAGATTTAATTACAACAATGATACTTTTAAAGACTGCGGGTGGTTGACCTTTAGTTCCATATTTGGATACAACGTCCATCCATTTTCATCCCTTTATCCAGAGTCGGGTCACGGGGGCAGTAGCCTTGGAAGAGAGGCCCAGACTTCCCTCTTCCCAGCCACTTGGGCCATCTCCTCCGGAAGGAATCCCAAGGCGTTCCTTGGCCAGCCGAGAGACATAGTCCCTCCAGTGTGTCCAACACTCACCAGGGAGGTGTCCTAACCAGATGCCCAAGCCACCTCAACTGGCTCTTCTTTTTGTGGAGAAACAGTGTATCTACTTCAAACCCCTTCCGTAGGAACGAGCTTCTCACCCTATCTCAATGGGAGAGTCCAGATACCCTGGGACCTCTTGTATCCGCGATCTCCTTCTTTGGGTCGCTAACCAAAGATCTTGACCATAGGTGAGAGTTGGAACGTAAATTGACCGGTAAATTGAGAGCTTTGCCTTCTGGCTCAGCTCTTTCTTCACCACAACAGTCCGGTACAATGCCCACATCACTGCAGATGCAGCACCAATCCGGTTATCGTTCTCAATCTGGATACAAAATGAAACATAGAAAACAATGCACGTTAATTTCACAACGTTTCTGCTTGTTCTGATTTTGTTTAAATTAATTAAATTTTCTATCATTTGAATAATTTGGAACACAAAATGGCTTTACCAACATGATGAACCATGTTTGCTGTATCCCTAACATTTGCTGTTATATGATTATTACATCCTCATTTGGACTATACGCTTACTGAAGACTTTTCTCATTAAAATACCATAAATTGCTCTTCATTATCTTGGTTGAATGAAGGCCTCTCACAATCAACATTCATTGTGCCATGAAAATTACCAGCGCTATTAACAAGCATGTCATCATAATCGTCTCTTGTATGGAGACAAATGGGAAATGATGTATTTCTACATAGTTTTTCACTTTTTGAAGGCAAATTGACTTACATATAGAGCTTATTTCTGACCTTAGATGGGTGTTTTTTGTTTTTGTCTCAATGCCAGCCTTCAGTCCCACTCTCGTAAGGGTTTTGTGTATAATATGCTTGTCAGTGAAGGGCGGTGTGAAGAAGGAGGTGGCATGTTAGGTGGATAAGGGGTTGTCATCTCATTAACCTCCATTCTTCTCTTAGCAGAGCACCGCATAAAATCACTGTAACTCTGTCATTACTCCTCCAATTCCATTCATTTGCTGGATCAGTTGGGAAAGCAAACACAGAAGAAGAAACATGCTTGTACCTTGCAAACTAAAGCCCTGGCATCTTGTGTTTTCCTCTACTTCTGTCTGCTCTTTCTCTTCCTTTACCTGCTTTCTATCTCTAACCACAGGCCCAGTACAGTGTTAGGCTCCACACTGTCCCCTCTTCAGGCATCAATCCATCTAGGAAAAGACTGGCCATTTCTATGGTGAGAAACAATAGCTAAAACCCCTACTTTTCTCCAAGACGTTCTTCTATTCATCTGATATGGAAACACAAACATTCAAGTATCTACTTGGAATTGTAGAAGCACCAAACAGAGATTTGAAATCCGATTTCTCTCTGAGTAGAAATATTTCATGGAGATGCACATATTGGTTAGCTATACCCGATGAACAGCCAGTCTCAGAAATAATAGTATTCTATGAGATTCAAATTTGCATGTATAAATTTCACATTGTTAAAACCCAAACAATGTCTCTGTCCAACCATTGTAACAGAGATAATGAGATACGGCTTAATGTTCATCTAAATTCATCTCTGTGCTGGGTTATTCACTCTGGATTGAAAGACAAGCCCACAGGGACCATCTGCAAGAGCAAAGGGGGGAGAGAGAGAGAGAGAGAGAGAGAGAGAGAGAGAGAGAGAGAGAGAGAGAGAGAGAGAGAGAGAGAGCAAAAATGTTCTATAACTTTAAATTCTATATTATTAAATTAGCTGTATGAAAACCTTTCATTAGCATAAACCTAACCAGAAAATCAAAGCATTGTTATGGGTATTGCAGCGGTCTCTAGTAGGAATTAATACCTTGTTAGTCGTATTTGGGGGAGGTAAAAACTGGTGCACCATTTCCAGGAACTAGAAGTGAGCCACATCACAGCTGAGCTTCAGAAGGCAGGAAATGGAGTCTTATTTTGGATTGGATAACAGCTGTGTACCATAGACATGAATATGTAGATGTCCCACTGAGCGCTGGAGAGCATAACAGCATCGCCACCATATTGGATGGGTCTCCTCTCTCTCTAAATTCAATGCAGAGCAACTATGCCCGTTTTTGTGCAGCCGACGGTTGCAATAACTGGCGTACTATTGAAAACTTTTTTGAAAAATAGTTTTTCAGTGTTCCACACCTTTAACATGTTAAATTTGAAAAGGTAAGGGAGTTGACGTGGTTTAAACTAAAACAAGTCAAAGCAAAGAATCAGGCACAAACCAATTGTTTCTGTCCGAAGTTCACTTTTAGACTTGTTTTTGTGAAGATCTAACCCAAATCTTTCCTAAAGGATGAGTTTTAAAAAATATGAAGCATTTCATTTAGTTACCATTAAGAAAAAGTTCTGTAGTTGTGCTTTTTTGTAGATAATAAAGGAAAATTGATATGATTTCAAAATACTGCAAATTATCCAGAAAAACTCATAAAACTTTTTAACCAACACTCACATAGTTCATGTGAAGGGACCGCGTAGCTCAGGATGTAGAGCGGGTTGTCCAGTAATGGGAAAGTTGCAGGTTCGATCCAGGCTCCGACCAGTGAATGCTTCTGTTGTGCCCTTGGGCACTTAACCCACCGTGCCTGCTGGTGGTGGTCCGAGGGACCGGTGGTGCCAGTGCTTGACAGGTCTTGCCTCCCTCAGTGTGCCTCAGGACAGCTGTGGCTACATTGTGTGAATGTAAAGAGTAATTTGAGAAGAATGTAGCACTGATGTCAGAAGATCCTAATCACACAGCTAAATCATCAAAGGAGTGAAATATCCCACAGATGCAGTTAAAGTAAGGTCACACTACCAGGGCATGTCTGGGAAAAAAGATCATCGTGAAAGGTATTTAAGAATTTCAGACAATAACTTTTCAAACTATGACTTCCGACTCTCTTAAAAAGAAAAGGTGTCCCCCAGGGCTTGTTTCTAGGACTATTATTATTCATGTTATACATAAACTAACGTTTTTAATGCTAATTTAAACTTTTATGCAGATGACAACGAGTTATTACAACATCCCTCTATTAACTGCATCTTTCATGTTTTTGCTTTAAAAAATGACTCGATTTACACCTAAATGAATTGAAGTAGTTTTTTGGAAAATCACAGAATTTTCTGTCAGTTTTCAATATTTAGCTACTTTTAATTAAATACACCTATCTTGCTATTGCGGTAGACAACATCTTACTATTTTCGAACAAGAATAAATATACATACATGTAAACACACAAAGCTACTTCTGATCCGCTTCTTCCATATTTACATGTAAAGCTGGTGATGTTACTGCTTTTTTACACAGAAATGATTCTGCCATGTTGTTTCAGGGTCTGTTTTCAAAACTGTATTAAATGTGCTGCTTCCTTTGCACAGCATCCACTTCAAAATGTCTTAAAATGACAACTAAATGTTTCACAGAAGTAAAATCTTTTTCAGATTTAATTGAGTGGATGCATGTTTTTATCTTGGCATTTGCCGGTAATTGGTGCTGATTTTTGTATTGTAGTTTTGTGACTTATTCGTGTTTTCTCATTTCACATTTAAATGAAAGCAGTCTTTGTTAAGTTCTTTGCTTTATGTGTACGTGATTGTGTTGCAGCTGGGCGGCTGCTTCTGGTCTGACCAAAAATATAATGTAATAACAGAATGTCATTGGTGAATCTTATGGAAGGCATGCTGCAGATCTATCTCCCAATCAGACTTAGTTGAGTGCACTTGTCAGATCAATAAACTGTAAACAACATTTTGTGTTAATCTGTAAATCTTACGCTAGTTATTTGAATGTGAACTCACTACAGCCTAGTTTTCAGCAGCTGTTGTGCGCTTCTGTTGTTTGTTGCATGTTTAAGTTCACAGCATCCAAAGAAATAGATGTATCTACGTGCCTCATAATGAGATGTTATAGTTTTAGGCAAAACAATCACATTTGAGGCCATTTTTGTTCTTTTCCGTTTTGCTCTTTCATTTTGTCATTATGTGCAAAGCCAAGAGCACAGTAGATTGCTGTAAGATAACCAATTCTATGCTAGAGGAAGCCAGACTTTTTTCTCTCTCTGCAGTTATCTGATGCTGTGGTGAGCAGAGGCGAAGGGCTGGGGTAATGTGACATTCACTGTGCCCTTTATCTTCATCTCATCACTGTTTATCCCAGTCAGTTAGAAGTGGCTTGTGCTCTGCATCCTCCTCTAAAACCTCACTGACAGAAACTCACGTAGAGACATTCTCAGATGCTTTTTGTGCTCTTCTTCAAATTCACACGTGTGTATTTTCACACCACAGTGTGACTGTCAGGTAGACTTGTGGGATAACTTATTTCCCCCCCAGCAAAGCCCGTGTTGATAAGTATAGCACCAAAGCACCTGCTGGACCTGGCTGCTAATTGCTTTTGATGCTATTTTGATTGTGAGTGTTTCCTAGCAGTGTGTGAGGCCGTTGAAGGCCACCACAGCAGGATGAGGGGGGCTGTGTGGGTGGCTCTTCGGTTTGACATATTCCTCTCTTTTGTACCTTTGCACATGCGCTCACACGTGGCTCACTCAGTGGTTGTGACCTCTTTTGCACTTTGCTGCCAGTTGCTGCAAAGGCAGTCTGATGACACCGATGATACACTGTTAGTGTGCGATTACACCTATTTGTGATCACATTTGGGTTCTTTAACAAATCAGAAACATTAAGATTTAGTTTAGAAGAACTGCACACTTTAGTGTGTTAACCTTGGTCACTATCCATATAGTTTAGCCTTTTTCAAACAAACTTCCAACCTGTTTTAAATTATTTATAAATATTTAAATTCAGACATAATTAGGGGCAATGTTACTTTTGCTAAATATTAATTTGTCATTTGTATCATAATGCTGTAATTGGAACATAAAGCAAATCTAAGAACAATTTATGCCGTCAAAAATAGAAAGTGAAACAAAAAAATCTTATCAAACTCTCCCAGCTACTAAACTTTGTGTTAAAGGGATACTTTGCAACTTTTTCATATTTTTAAATTATTTTCTTGAGCCAGTATATGCTAAAATGACCCTTAGAGGGTTAACGAATGGCAATATAGCTCTTATCGCCCCCTGTGGCCAGAATATTCCACTTACAAATTCAGACTGGCAGGTCGCTCTGTTGGAACTTAGAAAAAAATTAAGCTGACTTATCTGGCGCTGATTCCGGTTTCCTGCATGTTTTGGATCATGAACACAGCTGAATTGTTTAATTTAGTGACAAATCACTTCTCCAGACACTAATGAAGGCTGGGGACACATTTCAGCTGTGAGATTAAGGTGTTAAAAAGATGAACTTACAGCGAGATTAGTTTTGCTTTTGGTTCTACAAACAGACACTAGGGGGTGCTAAAAGCAAGCCAAAGCTCTATGTTTCCCTTTAATAAAGGGTCTGTTTAAATTGTGATCCTTCTGTGAATGGTTGCGAACCCAAGTTCTTAGAGGAAGCAACTTTTTTTCTCGTTTCTTTTGCAGCAACCCACCTGCCCCACACCTCCTTGCTCTCTCTCTATCTCCCCTCACATCTCTCACCATTGCTGTTTCTGACTGTGGCTTCTGTTTTGTGGTTTTTCTCCAGTGCAGCAACAGCAGAGTGGATGAATGAGAACTTTAACTTGTTGTTTTCTTTTAAAGTTTCACACATCCCAAAAACATATAGGTGAAGCCGGAAGTGGTTAAAGCTTTTTTTTTGTTTTTTTGCTATAGCTTCTTATCTCATGAAAAATATGCTGCTTTATGTGTGTTGTGCTTTAATGAGCTGATGAGTTACTGCATCACTGTCGGCGAGACAAAATATCCCCTTTGCAAAACCAGTAAACAGATTTTTTTTTGCATGTCTCTAGCAATGAATGCAACACTAAATCATCCCCATGTTTCTCAAAAGGAATTTAATGATGGATCTGTGCAGAATCCCAGAAACATCCACCTGGGAGAAACAGGAAGTGGCTGCATGAGTGTTTGCTGTATCTGATGTATATCCATGTACACGAGTGGTGTGTTGCTCATGAAAATTAGTTTTGCAGCACCTTAAGGTGGGGACACACAATACTAGGTGATGGTGTGACCCTAGTGGTGCAGCAGCTGTGTGTGAACAAGTTCAATCAATCAATCATTCAATCAATCAATCAATCAAAGCTTTATTTATAAAGCGCCTTCCTGTCGGGAAGCCCAAGGCGCTGAACATGGTACATGAGAAATGTGAAACATGATGAATAAATCGAAAATAAAAGCAATTCAAATAGTGCAAAAAAGGTAAAACATTAAAGTAGAAGACAAATGGGTAAAACAAGGGATAGAGAGACCAATGAAAACAGGGAAATAAAATCAACATAAAAGAGGGCAAAATTCAAACACGTTCAGGGAACGCCAAACGGAGGAGGTGGGTTTTTAGGCGACTCTTAAAGACTGGCAGAGATGGGGACAGCCTAACTGAGGGTGGCAACTGGTTCCAGAGTGACGGTGCTAGGACTGAGAAAGCCCGGTCCCCGCGAGTACGACATCTAGAACGAGGGACAGCGAGCAGGCCTTGGTCAGAGGAGCGCAGAACGCGTGATGGAGAATGTCTGTTCAGGAGTGTGGCTAGATAGGGGGGAGCATCACCCTGGATGAAATTGTAAACAAAGACGAGGAGTTTAAAGTGTGAACAATAACAGAGCGGAAGCCAGTGCAGGGAGGCCAGAACCGGGCTGATGTGGTCCCGTTTCCTGGTCCCAGTCAGGAACCTGGCTGCGCTGTTCTGCACAACCTGTAGGTGACGCAGTGATGACTGACACAACCCTGCATAGAGAGAGTTGCAGTAATCAAGTCTAGAAATTGCAAAAGCATGGAGTACCCGCCCGCTCCAGGTGGGCTCTCGACAGCATAGGTTTGATTTTTGCAAGGCGTCTCAGATGAAAGAAACTGGACCAGATCACAGAGTTGATGTGAGCATCAAATTTAAGTCCAGCATCAATTTTCACCCCCAGACTGGTGACAACTGGTTTTGAGTAGGGAGAAAGAGGGCCAAGATCAACATAACAACCCACAGCCCTGCTATTGGGGTGAAAAGCAATGAACTCTGTCTTTCCCTCATTCAGATACAGATAGTTGGCCATTTGCCAAGACTTTACCTCATTAAGACAGGACACAAAGGACTGAATAGAGTGACCTTTCTCCTGACACAATGGAGAGTAAATCTGGCAATCGTCAGCATAGAGATGGAACGCTAGGCCATGTTTACGAAAGATTGACCCCAGAAGAAGCAGAAAAATTGCAAACAAAATAGGACCAAGGATCAATCCCTGCGGGACCCCCCAGCGGAGCCCCTCCCAAGAAGAAAAAACATCACCCAGTTTAACACAGAATGTCCTGTTGTGGAGATAGGATCTAAACCAATCCAGAGCAAACCCTTTGATCCCAACCCATCGTTCCAAGCGATCAAGTAGAATTGCGTGGTCAACTGTGTCAAAAGCTGCCGTCAGATCTAATAACAGAAGCACCACAGATGTACACTGATCTAGTGATTGATAGATATCATTTAAGACCCTAAGTAGAGCCGACTCTGTGCTATGGCCAGACCTGAACCTTCTTCGTCTTCGTCTTCGTCTTCCTCCGCTTATCCGGGTCCGGGTCGCGGGGGCAGCATCCCAATTAGGGAGCTCCAGGCCGTCCTCTCCCCGGCCTTGTCCACCAGCTCCTCCGGCAGGACCCCAAGGCGTTCCCGGACCAGATTGGAGATGTAACCTCTCCAACGTGTCCTGGGTCGACCCGGGGGCCTTCTGCCGGCAGGACATGCCCGAAACACCTCCCCGGGGAGGCGTCCAGGAGGCATCCTGACCAGATGCCCAAACCACCTCAACTGGCTCCTTTCGATCCGGAGGAGCAGCGGTTCTACTCCGAGTCCCTCCCGAATGTCCGAGCTCCTCACCCTATCTCTAAGGCTGTGCCCGGCCACCCTACGGAGGAAACTCATTTCGGCCGCTTGTATCCGCGATCTCGTTCTTTCGGTCATTACCCAAAGCTCATGACCATAGGTGAGGATTGGGACGTAGATCGACCGATAAATCGAGAGCCTGGCTTTCTGGCTCAGCTCCCTCTTCCCCACGTCAGATCGGCTCAGCGTCCGCATCACTGCAGACGCCGAACCAATCCGCCTGTCGATCTCCCGATCCCTCCTACCCTCACTCGTGAACAAGACCCCGAGATACTTAAACTCCTCCACTTGAGGTAGGTCCTCTCCCCCGACCCGGAGGTGGCAAGCCACCCTTTTCCGGTCGAGAACCATGGTCTCAGATTTGGAGGTGCTGATCCTCATCCCAGCCGCTTCACATTCGGCCGCGAACCTACCCAGCAAGAGCTGAAGGTCAGAGCTGGATGAAGCTAGGAGGACCACATCATCCGCAAAAAGCAGAGACGATATTCTCCTGCCACCAAACTCGACACACTCCACACCACGGCTGCGTCTAGAAATTCTGTCCATAAAAGTGATGAACAGAACCGGTGACAAAGGGCAGCCCTGGCGGAGTCCAACCCTCACTGGGAACAGGTCCGACTTACTACCGGCTATGCGGACCAAACTCACGCTCCTCTGGTAAAGGGACTGAATGGCCCTTAACAGAAAGCCACCCACCCCATACTCCTGGAGCGTCCCCCACAGGGTGCCCCTGGGGACACGGTCATAAGCCTTCTCCAAATCCACAAAGCACATGTGGATTGGTTGGGCAAACTCCCATGCCCCCTCCATCACCCTTGCAAGGGTATAGAGCTGGTCCACAGTTCCACGGCCAGGACGAAAACCACATTGCTCCTCCTCTATCTGAGATTCAACTATCGATCGGACCCTCCTCTCCAGTACCTTGGCGTAGACCTTTCCAGGGAGGCTGAGGAATGTGATCCCCCTATAGTTGGAACACACCCTCAGGTCACCCTTCTTAAAGATGGGGACCACCACCCCGGTCTGCCACTCCCTAGGAACTGCCCCCGATGACCACGCAATGTTGTAGAGACGTGTCAACCATGACAGCCCTACAACATCCATACCCTTGAGATACCCAGGACGAACCTCATCCGCCCCCGGGGCTCCGCCGCTGTGTAGTTGTTTGACTACCTCAGCAACTTCTGCCCCCGAGATCGGACAGTCCATCCCCAGGCCTCCCAGCTCTGGTTCCTCCTCGGAATGCGCATTGGTGGGATTGAGGAGCTCCTCAAAGTATTCCTTCCACCGTCCGACTATAGCCTCAGTTGACGTCAGCAGCTCCCCATCCCCACTGTAAACAGTGTGAGCGAGTTGCTGCCTTCCTCTCCTGAGGCGCCGGACAGTTTGCCAGAACCTCTTTGGAGCCGATCGATAGTCTTTCTCCATGGCCTCACCAAACTCCTCCCACGCCCGAGATTTTGCCTCGGCAACTGCCACTGCTGCACCCCGCTTGGCTATCCGGTACCTGTCTGCTGCCTCCGGAGACCCACAGACCAGCCACGCCCTGTAGGCCTCCTTCTTCAGCCTGACGGCTCCCCGAACCTCTGGTGTCCACCAGCGGGTACGGGGGTTGCCACCACGACTGGCACCGGCCACCTTACGACCACAGCTAGCAACAGCCGCCTCGACAATCGCAGAGTGGAACAAGGCCCACTCAGACTCAATGTCCCCCACTGCTCTCGGGACGTGGTCAAAGCTCTGCCGGAGGTGGGAGTTGAAGACCGTCTTGACAGGTTCTTCTGCCAGGCGTTCCCAGCAGACCCTCACTATGCGTTTGGGTCTGCCAGACCTGAACCCTGATTGGAAAACCTCAAATAGATCAGAGTCAGCTAAATGTGAGACCAGCTGCTGATAAACGACTTTCTCAAGCAATTTTGATGTAAAAGGCAGGGTAGAGATAGGCCTTTTTGATCACAGAGACATCAGCACCAAGTTTCTTCAGGGTCGGCCGAACAACTGCTGCTTTCAAAGCAGCTGGGACCACACCTTGCTGAGGCTCCTATTGATAATCTGACCAAGTGATGGGCCAAGACACAGAAAGGCAGCCTTCCAGAGACAAGGTGGCAGAACCTCAAGTGGAGAGGCAGATGGCTTCTGCCTTGAAACAAGCTTACTCAGCTCAGAATAAGAAACGGTATTGAGGGAGCTCAGGGTGGGTGGTGATGGAGGAACTGGAACAGGGTCAATAGAGTTACCAGAAATAGCTGCCCTAATGCCCGATACTTTATGAACAAAGAATTTGTGAAAATCTTCAGTTTCCAACAGATGTAGGAGACATGAAGCTAGGCTCCTGATGCACCAGAACAGAGTTCAGTGTTGTGTAACTGTAGTTTGAATGTGATTGTGTGTGCAGGATCAAACTCTCACACCTAGGAAGAGGCCCTGTTTCCCTTATCTAACGACAACAGAGCATGTGTCGCCATGGCCACCGGCTGTGGCTTTTATGAGCTTTGTGTGTGTGGTGCGTGCCATGTGCATTGTTTGCTTCGGGCGTGGTTCAACACCAGATTTTTTACCTCTTTTTCTTCGTCCTTCCCATGCGACTCTAAAAACTGCTTCTATATTTCTTTCTTGCTTTCTTTCTGTTGTCATCCTCCTGTTTTTAAGCATATGGTGTGTGTGTGTGTGTGTGTGTGTGTGTGTGTGTGTGTGTGTGTGTGTGTGTGTGCGCGCGCGCGCGCGCGTGTGTGTGTGTGTGTGTGTGTGTGTGTGTGTGTGTGTGTGTGTGCCTGCTTCATCCTCTCTGGCTTTGAAGCAGCAGTGACAAGTTGGGCAACATCAAAATTCAGTGGCACATTGTCTCAGGTTGGGGTTTGTTAGGTCGCTCCTACAGCTTAATTGAACAGAGAGCTGGAGAGAAAGAGTGAGATGTGAAAAGAGAAGTAAAGAGAAGAAGTAGGGGGGAGGATGAGGAAGAAGGGTGCTCAAACTGGCATACATATTGCATGAGCCCCCCCACCACCACACCCTTTTCTTCACAGAATGGCTGTGTACTGTTCTGGGTTTATTAATTCCGCTCGGTGAGAGAATTATTTTTAGAGACTCGGTGTACTGGCAAAGGCTTTTAAAGTCACACGTAGTACATACTCTGCTTATAGATTTTTCTCTTATTAATTCAAAAGTTCTGAAAGTTTGTTGAGGCTGTTCTTCAGTGGGATTCTTCATTTCTTTCTTTTTTCGCCACACCTTTACGCGCGGCTTGTTACTGCCATCTATGTGGATGTTGGTTTGGTAGAGAGGAAAGATGATTTAATCTTTGGTGCATCTTAATTAATATATTTATAGAATGCTGCCTTAATGGTGGTGTAGCATATGAGGAAGGAAGAAAGTCCTGCCATTATTTAAATAATGTTTTTATTTAAATAAAAATGCACTTTCAAGTAGTATTTAGGTAACAGAATATTTTCCAATAAATCACTGTATTTGACACATTAAAATGTGAGAGTTTCAGTCAGTAAAAGTGTAATTTATGGCTGCTGAAATCAGTCTCAGCTGTGGTAAATTTATGTAGTAGAGGGAACATGTGAAATGCACACAAATGTTCATGTAGACGTCAAAAATTACTGACATGTACAGTCCAATAATATCTTGACGATGTGGTTGACTGAAAAAACTAATCAGTCACTCTGAGTTTTTCATGCAAGCTGAACATGAAAATAGTCTCCTACACCTATCTCCTGCGTTAGCGTCTGATAGAAAATAGATGGTGAAACTCTAGGATTTCAAAAGCCAGACAGACGTCACGCTGTCACTGAACATTCATGGACTCACCAGTTTTGCATCACAACGGGGAAGGTCGTTATTGGTTTAGCACTTGGGTAACAGCAGCGGACGTTTCGGCTAGTTTAAGCTAACTGTTAGCATTAGCAAGTCCACCACATAGCAGAAACTCCTGACTTGTGTTACTTGTGGAGATAAAACATCTACGTTGCAAGTCAGTGGTAGAGTCAGGTTGTTGTTATCCATTCTGTGGTGAAATGTCCAAGAATCAGGAAATAAGGCTCCAAACTTGCCGTCTGAAGCTCAGATGGGATGTGGGCCACTTTAATGTAAGAGAAATGGCGCACCGCTATATTTGTTCCCCCCCAAGAACAACTTACAAGGCATTCATACCTACTAGAAACCACTGCAAATGAATTGATTAAAAAAGTAAACTATTCCTTTAACTAAAAAACATTTCAAAATGAGGAAAAATATTGGGTTCCTTTTGTTCCTCAGATTTCTGTATTCCAAGATGGGAACATCAACTGGAATGCCTTCCCAAAGTTGGAAATTCAACTCAGAAAGGTGGAGACTTCTTCCCAGATCTTACCTCTAAAGTAGGGTTGGACAATATATCGGCATTGGCCGATGTTAGTCATTTTTTAACATATCGTATCGGTCCGATAAATAAAACTGGGCCGATTATATCAACCAATATTTTTTCAATCAATCAATCAATCAATCAATCAATCAATCAATCAGACATTATTGTCACTTCAGCCATATACGGTTTGTACACAGTGAGACAAAACAACGTTCCTCCAGGACCAAGGAGCTACATGCAACATAAATTTACAACATAAAAATAACAGGGAGATCACTAAACTATCTAACTAAGGACAGAACAGACCTAACATGACATGTCCTCTCTAAGTAGGTAGTACAAAGGAAAAAAGAAAAACCGTAAGCATACTTAGTATGTTGGTGGTAAAGATAAAATCATAAAAAAACATGCAAAGAAAAACATGAGTGTGTGTGTTTGTGTGTGTGAGCATGTGCACATGTGCGCGTTTGTCAGTCCAGTCCCTTTCTGTTGAAGAGACGAATGGCTTGTGGAACACACCTTTTCCATCCTGTCTCCATTTGTTTATCAGTTTCAGAGGGTGAGGGGGGTGATGTGTATTTGTTTAGTCATGCGATAGTGATTATAATCATCTCAGAAGCGTGAATGTGTGTGTTGTGTGTACATAATGTAAACTCAGCTTTAATCATTTTCATTCTATACAAAATCTGCTTATTTTAGAAGCATTAATGTCAGTATATTGGTATCGGCAAATAGCGGTTATTGGTCACAACAGTTATCTTAATATTGGTATCAGCCCAAAATTTCATATTGGTGCATCACTACTCTAAAGTTCCATTAGTCATCACACACACCGGTGAAATTACATCTCCACATTTGACTCATCTCTGTGGGGTGCAGTGAGCTGCAGCAGTGAGCTGCAGCAGTGGCTGCGCTCGGGAACTATTTGGTGGTTTAACCCTCCAATCCAACCTGAGTGGCAAGCAGGAAGGAATTGGGTCCCATTTTTAAAGTCTTTGGAATGACCCAACCCAGGATTTGAACTCTCAATTTGCAATTTCAGAGTGCTGGTAGACTTGGAAAAAAAAATGCTGACATACCTGACTCTGCAATCTGCATCCAGCACATTCTCTGCAAATTTTAGATCATGAACACAGCTGATTTGCTTTTATTTAGTGATGAACCACTTCTCTAGTAACTAATTAAACCTGAGGAGATGTTTCAGCTGTTAGATTAAGGTGTCAAAAAACCAATTGAACAGTGAGGAAAAATGTTTCACTTTTGCTTTAACTACAGATAATTAATAATGGACACTAGGGGGTGCTAAACGCAAGCAAAACTGCCAAGTATCCCTTTAATCAACATGCAGCTTTAGTGAGGCCATTTGCAAAATGGGCCTAAACTTTACTGTTTTCCAAACCTCCCTAACTGTCAGATAAATGCAGATACACCAAAAATGTTTGTTATATCTCCGTTTATGGAAAGAGTTCAAATCTGGTGAAACAGCTGTTTGCACGTGAATAAGAGCCACAAACGCTGCAGAAAAAGTTAGTTTAGCTAAGAAGTAAAACTGTGTTGGGCTAAAACCTAATTCCAAAAAATCCCTTTGATGTTTAGCCAAGTTTTTATATCCTTTACTTATGTAAGTTTATCACCACAAAATCTAATTTTGCAGTGAGATTTTAATAATAGCCGACTGTTAAGATGAGTTGTGTTTGTTTGTTTTGGATTAAGAGGTCCAGTTATGTAAGATTTAAACATTATTGTAGCCAACTCCCTTAATAAAGCGTGTCCTTGCTGTGAAAACTATTTTTTTCATTATTATTAGTGCAAGGTCATTTCTCTCTCTAATGACTGATGTAGTGTGTATGGCATTACACACTAGCAGTTGATCTTCACCCCCTCCCACCCCATCCTCCTCCTCACAAGCAGATGTTGCCCAGAAGGCTTAGTGAGGGGCTTATATAAATTGTCCATCAATCAAAACCAACCTTCAGTGGAGCCTCCAATCCTGTCATCATCTGTCTCACAAAGCACTCGGAGATGAAAACATCCCAAAATTGTATTGCGCCATTAGAAGGGTGTAAATAGTACATGTTTTCCCTGGATATGCTAGTTAGCATTACTTCCACCTTGTGGCTTCATTATTTTTGAAACGCTCAGCTTTGTCGATGATTGCGAGGCATGACCTAGTTCTGGGAGTCTTTTTTTTCTTCTTCTTTTTCCTGACTTTCCTCTCTCATTTTCTCGTCCTCATGTCTCTCTCCCTCTTCCTTTCTAAATCTTGTTCCTCACATGTATTCATTGTCTTCGTTCTATCACTTTCTTCCTGCCTCTGTGTTACACTCATCGTCTTCCCCTCCCGTGTGTGCATTCTTTATTTCTCACTTTGTCTCTCTTTCACAACCTATTATTATTTTCCTCTGTTCTTCCTCTCCTCCCCTCGCTTTTCTACCCTTCCTTTCCACTGTTTTATTCCTCCCAACCAGCACCACGTGTGTCACGGATTGAAACATCGCAAGCAGTGGTCCCTGCTGAACAATTACCATGCAAAGCAATCCAAATAGAGATGTTTGCCGAAAACAACATGTGTGTAATTACTGCTTAATGAGGCCCTTGTCTCAGGCAGAATGCCCAATTAAGCTGCCGATGAGGAAGCGATGCCAGGGCCTGCTGAAATGTAAGAGACAAGCGAAGGAAAAGAGGAGTTGGGAGTGTGACAGAGGAGTGAAGCAGGGAAGGTTGCAATGTGGAGAAAGGTGATGAGAACATGAGGATGATGAATAAAAGTGAAGGAGTATAGAGGAGATGCATTAAAAAGAGAGATGAAGAGAAGAGAGGGTGATAAAAGAGAGAAAATGGAAAAGAAGAAGAGAAAAAAAAAGGATTGCTGCATTTTATGTGGAGTTATGGCTGAGCTGATAGCACTGAGCCAGCGCTAAATTGGCATTTTAAATGGAAGAGTGAGAAAGTGCAAAGCAGAGCGATTGAGACAGGAGCAAGAGGGAAAATGCTTTACGTCACAATATACAAGCAGCCATGTTGAAGCACAAAATGGCTGACCTTTCTGGGCCGTGTTTTGGCCTTTCTGATCATAATCTCATTACAGATATGTGGATAAAGTAATCTCTTCCTTTGGAGTGGGCAGAAACGGCAGCGGGGCGTGGAACTCAAACAACTAAGGTAGCAAAATTAGGTGAACGATCTCGTGGTTCTGTTGGGTTAAAAACATTTTCAACTAAGAATTAGCGCATTCAACAGTTGACGTCGCCACACAAGCGCTGCTGGGTGCTAGTGCTGCACAAACAAGCCGCATTTGCTAATTGAAAAAACACGGACATTTTCTCTAGGTTCGTTTTTTTATTAGATTATTACTTGTGTTACCAATTTTTACGTACCACTCACCTCTGGTCAAAAGCCTTTTTTGTCGACGTTCGAACATTTTTTGGGTCAAGACATTCAGCTGGACAGCTATGTTTTCACCGCTGCCTCCTAGATAACTTCTTATCTGAGGGCGTTGCTAGTATCGGCTTGTCATTCTCGGATCTAGGACCTGTCCCTCTGGCAAAACGTGATGGAACAAAAATAAGCACAGATCTGCTCCACACTGTGAAAATCTGCTCTTACACATAAATACTGCCACCACTTTGCTTTGTCTGTTTTTAGCTTGACGGATTTCCCCATCTAGCTGTTTTATATTGTCGCGGACCTTACCCAGCTTTGGAAAACGGATTAAAAATGTCCGCTCCAACGTCTGATTTGGTTTTTAAGAGTCCGATTAGCTCCTCCCACAACAGTGGTGCTTTGTTCCTTCCTGTCTGAACATCTTTAGGAGACAAAAATACAACTTTGAGACGAGCAGAGTGACTCAGACGCATATGATTGTGAAGGTCCTCAGTCATCCAGGTCATGGTAATCCAAAATAGTTCGAATGACAGCAACTGGATTTTTTTTTTGAAGACATCTCACCTCTCATCCAAGGAGCTTTGTCAATTCTGACTGGAATATGGGAGGGTCACACCCTCCTGTATATAACCAATACAACGACTCCCACACAATAGAAGCTAAGCCAGTCAACTTCAGGGTTCATTTCAAGATCCTGGTTCTGGTCTATAGGGCCTTAAATTGGACAAGCACCATCTTACATTGGTGATCTTCTTAGTCCCTACACCCCCAGCAGGTCCCTGAGGTCCAGTGATCAAAGCCTACTGGTGTTGCAGCACCAGGCTAAAGACCAAAGGTGACAGATCATCTGCTGCTGTGGCTCCCAGACTCTGGAACTCTCTCCCCCTGAGCCTGAGATCAGTGGACTCAGTGGTCTCCTTTAAAAAGCAGCTGAAGACTCACTTGTTCAAGCTGGCATTTGTATGACCTTCTTCACCACTCTCTCTTTATTCTGCTCTCCCCACCTATTCCACCTTTCTCAGGATCCACTGATTTCCCTCTTTCCTATTCACTCTCTCTCTCTCTTTCTTAACAATTTTTAATCACAATTGCCTATTTTTGCTCATTTTAAATATATTTTTAAACATTTTCTAAATTATTTTTTATATGTTTACATTTTTTGCTTTTGTGAAGCGCCTCGTGATTTTTATCTTGAGAGGCGCTATAGAAATGATACTTTCTTCTTCTTCTTCTTCCAATGACTGATTAGGGTAAAGAGGGGGGATATTCATATGTGGTTTCTGCTCGTTAAGCAACAATAACCAGTTACAGTTTATAAGCTTGACTCTCCCATAATCCAGTCAGAACTGTCAGAGCTCCTCGGGTGAGAAGCGAAAGTCCAGTTGCTGTCATTCAAACCCCTCAGACACATAAGCACCCATGCAAAATACACACTTGCTGGTCTAGAGCTACATCCCATGATGCATTGTGACATTACATCATGATCTATTTTTAGCTACTGTAGAATGCGCCATTCATGGCCTGAATTTAAATGGCCTGTATTTGATATTGCGCCTTCTAGGGTCATGGAACCCCTCAAGGTGCTTTACAACACAACCAGTCATTCACCCATTCACACACTGATGGTGATGAGCTACGATGTAGCCACAGCTGCCCCGGGGCGCACTGACAGAGGCGAGGCTGCCGAGCACTGGCGCCACCGGTCCCTCCGACCACCACCAGCAGGCAACGTGGGTTAAGTGTCTTGCCCAAGGACACAACGACAGCGACAGACTGAGCGGGGCTCGAACCTGCAACCTTCCGATTACGGGGCGAGCGCTTAACTCCTGTGTCACCGTCGCCCATCATGTGAAACTCGTCTTATTTTGACAAGAACAAGATAGTCTATGTTGATGTCACTACGGTCAACATCTCATGTCTGACCTCAGGTTGGTCAGGTGACAGCCACTCCCATGCCTGGTTAAACTAATTACATCATTATCTGCAGCTTGCACCGCAAAACAATTAGTCAGCATTTTGTCTCTTGTGAAGCAATCACGTAGCGTTCACCTGCAGCTTTTGGGTTAATCACATGAATAGAGCCTAAATGCAACAAATAGACAGCTCTTGTCTCAGTTATGTGTTTGCGTATGGGGATGAATGTAAATGTAATCAATAAAACGTTCATGCGGTTCCTCAAGCGCTTCCACCGTATGCATCGTTAACCAACCGTCGCCCTGAGGCAGACGCTCATTCCCCCAACCTTTCATGTGCAATAATATACAGTCATTTCTCTTTCTCGCCGCTCACATGCTCATTTACAGACTCGGGCTTTCTCCTGTCTACCAGTGTAGATATTAGATTTCAGCCCCAAAGGAATTCAGCTCATTTCCGTGCATTAGGTATTTGGTCATTGTTTTGAGGTATTTCTTCTCTCTTCTATCCTGGGTTTGTTTATCTTAAGAGTTTTTAGTCTCCATAGAAGAAAGTCGACCACCCCAAATAAAAAGTCCATACGTATCTTTTAATCTTAGGAATTTCACATGGAATCGTGTCTAGTTTGAGTTCCTTCTGCTGCCAATTTCTGAATTGTTTTAACACCTTGATGTTATAAGGAAGACTCCAAGTAGTTGTATCGGCTTTGCTGTTCCGGATTTGTTTTGTTTGCTTTTGGAAGCTTTGGAGTCAAATGGAAATGGATAGCACATCCTTACTCTGGAAATAAAAAAATTAAAACAGATTTTCTGCTGTGTTTGCACCTTCCATACACATACCGGTGGATTTGTTGGTGGAAAAGAATCAAAATTTTGCAAAAATACTGGAGATTTTGTTGTTGTTGTTATTTTGTTTCAACTTCCAGGTGAAACTTGAAAAATTAAAATATTGTGCAAAAGTTCATTTATAAATTTTAAATCTTTGACAATGAGAATATAATGAAACGGGTAAATTTTCCAGGCTCAGATTGGCATTTTGCACGAGAGCTTCTCTTGTTGATGCTGTGGATGCCCAGTGAGGAATTGTCCTAAAATAGTTCTGTGTGTTATCTTTTCTTTAACATCAGCCCCTTAACTGGGACCACTGGGGAATGTTTTAGTGGTTTAGCTCAGACGGCCCTGCTGGCATGCTGCAGTCATCTGTTGATCCCGAGTTGTTTCCCAGCACCCTCTTGGGTCAAGAGTCATTTGTTGTACCGTGAGCTCTCACCCCACGTCAAGGAGTGTTTTGGCACCTGCAGCAAGTGATCTTTCACTGCCTGATTAGCTCACGTCAGAAGACACAGCACGCCTTCGCTATACACCACACACACTGGAAACACACCCCTCCAACACAGCAAGCACACACTTCACCACTGCATGCACTCACAGATTCATTCACACTCATTCTCTTTCTCACACGAGCAGCAGAGCCCACAGGGAAAAGCCCATCTCTCGTCACTCTGCTCATGTAGCCTAATTACCGGCCCGCTGACGAACAGTAATTGCCCATGCTGCCATGCCACCATGAGGTTTAACCAAAGTGACAAAGTCATTAGTCTCACACTTGAGGCCACCCGTAAAGAGCTTTTCCTCTTTGTACCACCTCCCCAAGCACCGCCTCCCTTTAAATCTCTCTTTTTTTTGCATACTAAGTTTATTCATCCTTCCTGTTTCTGTTCACAGTTTGATGCTGACAACATGTACATGAATGACAGTAACCAAGAGTTTCGGACGCCAAACCAGGTAAGACAGCCATTTTCCTATAACCATCCAGGTTTGTATAAACTGTGGTCAATGATGCATTTTTTTTTTTTTTCAATAAAGTGAGAAAGCACAGTTTGCTTGTGCTGGATTTACAGACATTTGTCCATTAAGGTAGAGCTGGTAAAATGGGTTAGCTTGAAAACTCAAATAATGCTTATGTGTGTGCACAAGTATGAACTCTGGCCCATGACTCATCCCAGGAAAAAGGCAGACAAAGAAAGCCCAAACTGTCCTCTCCCTAGTCATCTTGGTTCCCATGCTGTTCCCAGGCCAGCATTGAGATGCAGCCTTCAAGTCTTCTCCTGTACATGTGCCTGAAGCACCTCAGCTGGCTCCACTTGTTTTTTAAAGAATAGCGACTCTTCCTTTCGGATGTCCAAACTCATCGAGACTTTTTTTTTTGGCCATTGCAACGGACTGCAGGACACGTCACAGAATGCAAGCTTTAGATTGGTGGAACACTACTCAACTGAAGATTTAAAGGTTGAATATGGAACAATTGTTTAAAATCTGTATGTTTAAAAAATAATACTTCCACAGGGTGTTTAGAGGTGTGCAGAATAAAGGTACAGTATTTCTTTTAAAAGCAATATTTTCATTAAAAAAGAGTCAAATCTTTATTTTGACAGGCATGACACTGGGTTTACGTTTACATCTTCCTGCCATTAGAGGGCACCGTTGTGGGTTGCCAAATACGGTAAACAGTCTATGCAGCACAGTAAGGCTGGCCATGTGGAAAATTGCGGACTTGACAAGTTAAGCCTCTGCTTCTGAGCCCAGAAGATGTCGTTATCCTTCTCAGAAGAGGAGCAACCATAAAAGATCTGAAACCAGAGTGAGTTTAGGTGAAGCCCACAAAGGATTTTGGACCCAAATAAAAAATTTAACAAATGGCACGTATCGGCAGTGAACCTGGTATCCCCATGGCTGGAAACCTTGTTCTATTGTTGCAAATACAACCTCCGCACACTAGATGTCGCTATGGTGTCCGTATTCCATATTCCACGTATAAGTATGTCAAACTTCACAAGGATTTAGTTGTGAGAGAGCTCAAAAAGCTGTCAGTGGACCCTTACACTGGACGGCGCAGACCTGCTAATCACCCTCCCGTGTACCGTTTTTCATTATGCCTTTATTCGTGACAGAACATTTGTTTATAATGGTCTAAACACATTTTAACACAGTTTGAACCGAGCTTTAGACTGGGTCTGGCCAACCTGTAGAGGAAACTAAGGGCAGTGACCTGTATTCATGGTCTTCTTTTGGTCATTGCCCAAGCTCATGACCAAAGGTGGGGGTTGGAACACAAATCAGTCAGAAAATCAAAATCTTAGCTTCATCTCCAACACAAAACACCAAATTATCACCATCCCTGCAGATGCCACCTATTGATCAGTTAGAATAGTTTAAAAAATCTGCTCTTCCTCTAAGAAGTTTTGCGGCTTGAACATTTATTTAAAGCTTTATGAATATATTCAGTGTCTCCTGTAGCTGATGACTGGTGACAGTCAGCCTTGAAACCAGCGTTGCTCTTTTAATGGCACCAATCACTTGGACCCTCCTCCACTCAGGAGGAAAACACTCAAAGCCTTATAAGCCAAAGTGTCTCTATATCCTCTACAAAGCACATGCCTTTTGATGATTTTATCCAAAGATCATTAATATTTGTCACACCAGCGAGATTAAACGAGTAGATGTGACCGAATCAGCGACGAGTCAAAACAAAGGGCTAGCTCAGCGGTAGCATTTCACCATCCCTGGCTCATTAAAGCCCTCGGTCCTCAGAGCGGCCCAGTCAGTGAGTTAGACGGGCAGAGTGCTGAGTGCTCCCAGCTGGTACGGGGGAACACATGGCTGGACATATGGCAGAATCTGGAGCTCAAAGATTTGTTGATTCGGCAGCCCAACCTTCGTGTTCTGACAAAACATGATGAGGTGGAGGCTCCGTGTCAATTAGCACCTCGCCAAGTAATTCAGAGAGGTACTGGACACAGCCAGAGGGATGAGGAAAGCAAGGCCTCTCTCTCTCTCTCTCTCTCTCTCTCTCTCTCTCTCTCTCTCTCTCTCTCTCTCTCTCTCTCTCTCTCTCTCTCTCTCTCTCTCTCTCCCTCCCTCCCTCTCTCTCCCTCTCTCTCAGACACGCTCGCTGTAATAGGCAGTGACACGTTCTCTCGGACAAAGGATGGATTCACTCACACTGATGTGTGCTTTCTTAGTAATGCACTTTCGAATCATAACCCTAACTGAATTTGTGGGCTCAACTTCTATCATAAAAAGAGTTATTACAACAAATATATTTCTTTACTTTCCTTTCCTAGCATGACTATGGTGTCAAAGTTCAACTATCTGGTTACATTTGCCGCTGAAAAACTGGCCCTCTTCGATGCCATGTGGTTTTAAACCAAGTGATTTGCCTTTGCCACGAAGCATGAATTGGTTGTTCTTCCGCGTATGACTTAGCGCAGGGTTCGTTCACAAAACCGTCTCAACTGCCAGAATTTTTGCCCAGCAGAAGGTGCAGGGGTCAGCCATGTTTTTGGTAATTATGATCCGTCTCTTTGGTCCCAGATTTTGTCTTGAAGTGGTTAAGCAGGTGATTCATCAGCGTGGCTGATGGGCTCAGAGAAATGAGAGGAGTGCTTGGAGTTGAGTTTAACTTCAAATCCCACATGCTTGGGCTACTTCTTTACTCTTACTCCAGCTAAATGGAGACATCGTTTAAAACTAGACGTTTCTGAAGCTTTTATTTTCAAGTCCAGTTTAAACCTAATTTTAACCTATTGTTTATGGAAAGTTAAGATGACATTTAAATGTCCTAAAACAAAACTTCTCATTGGGCCTGAATGTTGGCTAGGTTAAATTTGCGTTGAATTTCATCTCTTTCTAGTTGCAGACATCAGATAGTTTTAGCTTGGGACGGAAAGTAAATACCCTTTTAACTTGGACTCAAACTTGAATCTCATGCTTGTTATGCTTCTGTTGCTGAGCTAAACAACCACACGGAGTCCAGTGATCAGCTGCAGGTCCTCTCTGCTGTTTCAGCCATCAATATAAAAAAAGATGGATGCCACATCTCCATCATTTTCTGTCATAAAAGCTAAATGAAGTATTTTTACAGGATCTGCTGTTTTAGTGTTGGAAACAGAGCCCACTTACCTAAACACAGTTACAGCTAATCACTGATAAATGTACAAGACAGACTGAGAACAACACAAGGTTAATATCTAGATAAAGTCTCTGTAGCTTTTTACAATAAAGGGGGTGGAGCCTAAAGGTTATACTTCAGCCAGTCCCTAGGGGGTGTTTACATTTAATTTGCTTCACCTTACTCATACCAGTGCTCTGTTTAGTTATTAAATTATATAATTGATTTTATCATCTGAATCTTGCCTGATCACATGCTTTGATTAAGTGCTCTGATTAGCTAAGACCGCTTTTCATCTTTCCTTGACAGATTGTTGCTCTTTCTCTCCGAACTTGGATGGATGGATGGATGGATGGATGGATGGATGGATGGATGGATGGATGGATGGATGGATGGATGGATAGATAGATAGATAGATAGATAGATAGATAGATAGATAGATAGATGACAGATAGATAGATAGATATATAGACAGATAGATAGATAGATAGATAGATAGATAGATAGATAGATAGATAGATAGATAGATAGATAGATAGATAGATAGATGATAGATAGATAGATAGATAGATAGATAGATAGATAGATAGATAGATAGATAGATAGATAGATAGATAGATAGATAGATAGATAGATAGATAGATAGATAGATAGATAGATAGATAGATAGATAGACACTATTAGCGTCATTATTTCTGCTTAGAATGTGAAGACAAAAGTTCCAGCACATAGGGGAGGTTTTTACTCGCACAACCCCCCTACTTTGTTCCCAGTTTTTACATTTGTGTAACGAGCCCATTAAAGTTATTTAATCACAACGCTAAACCCTGGCTCTCACACAGCCCTTTGAAGATGTGAGGACCAGCCAAAAATGTCCTCAGTTTACAAAAATGTGCTCACTCACATGATGTAAAACTTACATTGAGTCTTTCATGAACAGGAACACACGAATATGCACCTCACCACAAACCTACACACACACAGTTACATCTATACATAGAGTATATTTTATAGACACAAGTTTACTTTGATGTTTGAGATTGAGAGTCTCTAATGAGGGGAGGAGTGGGAGCTTTAGTGTTTTGTTGTTCAGCACAAATCTCAGACCATGGGGGTGTATCATTGTTAGCTACTTTAGCTGCTCTGCCCTAATTATGTCAGTGTGTGTGTGCATATGTGTGCGGATTTAAGAATTAGGATAAATGTCCAGCTATGTAGTTGGGCAGCTGTGGCGGTCATGCGTCAATCACCGACAACCACTCCAGGTTTTCAGTGTTGTGTCAACAAATACCTTCTTAGTGGATAAGGCAATTTGGGCTTTTCAAAACATGTCAGCTGCAGCTGATGCTCTGTCAGTGCTGTCAAAGAGAAGCTTACATACCAGTCCTGAAAAGCACTGTGAACACACACTTCACTGTTTGGCTTTCAGGCTCTTAAAAGAGTGGATTTAATGTGAAGTTTGATAGAAGCACACAAATATTTTTCTACATTTGCAGCCTTCTATTATAAAGTATAGTAATCTTTATAATCTGCTGTTTATATAGCTAATTCTCATCTTAGGGCTTCTTAGAGATTTTAATTTCCAACTCTAAAAATTCTTGTCTCCTGTGGAAAAAATTTTTGTGCAGATTTTTATTCAGATTTTTTTTTTTTTTTTTTTTTGCCATACTCAAGCAGAGAATAATACACTATATACCATAAAGTGGTTTGGCTGTGTTACAACCTTAAATGCTACCACATTGGAATGATGGTGTGCACAATTTTTCACATATATCAAAATTACACAGTGCTTTTTCTGTAACTTCAGCTATTTTAGAGGGTTCAATTTTAAATGCTGTCAAATTCCACTAAAGTATAGAATCCCTGCATATTCCTAAAGGAAAACTTACTCATATTTTATACATTTGCAGTTGTCTCTAGTAGGAATTAATTCATTTTAGGTTTCACTCTTGGGAAAAAAAGCTCAAGTGCGCCTGTTTGAGGACAGAAAGTCAGCTGGGGGAGAAAGTAGCTTCAGACAGCAGGATTTGGAGTCTTATTTCCAAGTATTTGGACATCTTCCCTCGGATTAGCTAACAGCAACGCAGCTACCACTTACACCGTTTGCTTTGCAACGTTTAGGCTTTTTCTCCACAAGCAACACAAACCTGAAGGATTCTGCCATATTCCGGAGTTGCTAATACTAACAGCCTTCCCTGTCGCAAGCCACGATCACATCCATGAATGTTTTAAGGTGTGGAACACTGAAAAACCATTTGTAATGATCATTTCTGATTATAATGGATCACTCTGAGTTTTTCATGCAGGCTGAACATGAAAATAGTCTCCTACACCTATTTTTTGCATTAGCTTCTGACAGAAAATAGATGGAGAAACTTTAGGTTTTGAAAAGTCTGACAGATCTACGTTACACTGTAACTTAACATTTATGGACTCACCCATCTTGACGCACGACGGGGAAGGCTGTTGTTGAATTAGCGTCCACGTAACAACAGAGAACGTCTCGGCTAGTAGAAGCTATTAGCAACATCACCACACAGCAGAAGCTCCTCCTTGCTTGTGTTATTTACAGAAATAAAACATCAACACTTCAAGTAGATGATAGAGTCCCGTTGCTGTTATCCAATATGAGGAGAGATGTCCAAATATCAGGAAATAAGACTCCAAAACCTGCAACTCAGCTGTGATGTGGGTCATTATTAGTTCCTGGAAATGGTGCACTGTTATATTTTCTCTTCCCTGAACAATTTACAAGGCATTCATCCACTTTAAATGTATTGATTGAGTGTTTCACATCTTTAAGTGACAGTGTGACATAGGTGATGTCAGGCTTTTCTGAACCAGGCGTTTCACCATCTTTTTTCTTTTGTATGCAGCAGATAGTTAAGAAACAATAATTAAAAAACATTTTTTTCAGTAAAGTTGACCTTAAATGTAAACTAAACATATTTATATACTGGTGATTTTATTGGATTTCTAAATGATGTGCAGTGGTATGTTAGTGGTATGTTAGTATGTAGTATGTAGTATGTTAGTATTTTATTGTCCATTTTTTTAATTAGTGTTTTTTTCTGCATGAACAGCTCTATAGTACGACTTTAATTTCTTGGTTCGGAGGGCAGTGCTCACAATTACTGCATTGCTGCAACAGGTCAAGCACATTGCAAAAGAGGGAGGCCATATGCTTTATTGCACATTTTAACAGCGTGGTTAAGATGCCTACCCGAGCCCTTACATGATGTGTGCCTGTGAAAACGGTACATGTAGCCAGAACAGAGACTCCTTTGTTTGCACGTCTGGGGTCTTCCACAGCAAATGCACTGAGGTAGCAGTCTGACACAGCGAGAAGATTACATTACACATAACATCTCAGGGCTTTTAAAAAAAAAAGAGAAAACCGCTAATCAGAAACAGCTTTAAAGGGGCCGTTGACTGTATGTTTGGACGGAGTGTGTCCATTCAAACAAGATGTTTTCAAGGTTTTGAATACTGCACGGTTTCTGTAGAGAATATGCATGAACACTACCCATATGGAGCTCTCGGGCAGTTTGACGATATTAATGTTGGTTCATCTGTTGAGGTTTCAGCACATAAGCAAAAGTGTGGGATGTTTTTTCCTTTTTTGTTGTTGACCAGCTTTGTTTGTATCTGCCCACGCAGAGACCAATAAGGGTTTGTTGAAATAAAGATGATTAAATTCTTCATTTATCCTGATCGAGTGGAAATGTTCTTCTGAAGGCAAAACCAGTTTAAATCACTCAAAGTTCCGGGCCACAGACCTCTTAAATCAGATGACTTTTTTTTAACAAATAACTGCTAATCTGGCGTGTGCTTATTGACTACTGACTATCCATTTGAGAAACCAGTTGCAGATTTCCAATTGGAAATGTTTGGGATATAATTCAATGTAAAACAGTCCATTTATTAAGTGTATGACTCTGGAAACTGTTAAAAGTATGCTTTAACGATCAGTTCTTAGATCCAATACTCAAGTGAAAATGGCGTTTTATTAAAGTGGTGATGTGTATTTTCCCTGGCAATAGGTGGCAGTACATACCAAAATCATTGCAAGCAAGCTGTATTTTTGTCTTCGAGTAAGACCTTAACAGCGGAGGGCCATTAGGGTCTCAAATCCCTGGGAGCACAACCTCCGGTAAAATTAAAAGCACATCAGATTTCCTTTCGTCACTGGCAACAAGTGAAGAGGTAAATGCATAGAAATGTTTTTGAATGGTGAAAGTTTTGTAACCATTTCTAACAAATCAGTGAATGCATTTTGACCTCACAGGCTCCCGTAGAAGATAACATTGCATCTAATATGGCATCGCCCAGAGACTTAGACCTGCTCCCATGCATTTTACACCTGATTTTTATTGTTATATGTTACAAAGCCGCCAATATTTTTCAACAACTGGGCATCATTTAATTCATTTTAACATTTACGTAGATCAAGAGATTAATATTAAAAACTACACACTGTCTCTTTAAATATCAACTTGTTGCACAGATTTATGTGAAATATTAGAAGAGTGCGTGAGAGTGACCACATCCAATCCAAGACCGTGTCCTCCAACCACGCCAACTCAGTTTCTAATTTTGTACAGCAAGCAGCAAATGTTCTTTCATTAAGATCAATTTGCTTGAGTGGTTATTTGTGTTTATTTTTGAATGCTTTGGCTGATCTCTCCTCTTACGTTGCAGTTTAATCAGGATGCAACTTCATAAGCATTTGCATGTAATAAGTAAGGAGCAGAAAAAGGACTGTGGGAAAATGGTGATCAGAGATGGAGCTAAAAGGACAGAAGATGCAGCATCTAAAACGTGTTGTTCTGCACCTTTACAGCAGAAAAAACGAAGCTCTTGGGAGAAGCTGCAGGTTTTATCTTGTTTATGCCACCATGTTTTCTGCTTCCAGCCTTCTCGCTGAGCCATGTGTCTTTATTGATTTGGCCAGCTGTAGGAGAACAGTGGCCGATAGTCGTGTTCTGCGTTTAACTAGCTGGATACACTACTTGTGTTTGTTTCTGGATGTTTCGGGCCACTCCTCTGTCTGTTTCTGTGTTTCTTTTTTAACTCTGACACTCCCGCACAAGCTTCCATTCTCTGACTTTTCTTCTTTCACCGCTATTACACCCTTGTTAATTCCTGAAAATAGCTCCCGCCGTCCACTTCAGCTCCTTCCTCACGTCCTGTTGTGGTTTTATGATGTCTAGAAAATACCACCAAAAGTAACTTTGAGATGTTTTCTTTGCAGCTTTTATTAACTCTTCTGTCATTTCTGTGTGATTTCTCTTTGACGACTTGAAACAGATTTCTAATGTTGCCTCAAATTGGCTTGAAATTTTAAAGCATTTTCTTGCAGCATGCTAGCTTTTAGCTTGTTGATTTTGTTCTCTCTCTGGCTGTAACGTGTGCATCATTTTTTGTAAATTTAATGATTATATTCGAAAACAAACAGATGGTCCATCTTGTTTGTTGCCAATTATTCTCTTGAAAACTATCTGCTTTATTTATTTATTTATTTATTTTAGTTTCTGAAGGACAAGCTACTCAGAAGGCCCATTCTAACAAACCATCTGGTGTGTGAGGTTAGGTAGCAGAAATGGCTTGGCACGTAACCTCTGTTAAAATACAACTTGTCATTTTAAAGGTGTGGGTGACTGATAGAAATTTTGTTTTTATTTTTTTCTGATTATAATCAGTCACTCTGGGTTTTTCATGCATGCTGAACATCAAAATAGTCTCCTACACCTATCTCCTGCATTAGCTTCTAATAGAAAATAGACGGTGAAACGCTAGGATTTGCAAATCCTCACAGATCTACGTCACACTTTGAATTAGCACCAATCTTGACTCACAACTGTTGTTTTAACATCCAGGAAGCAGCAGAGAACGCCTCGGCTAGTTTTAGCTAACTGTTAGCACTAGCAGCTCCACCACATGGCAGAACTCCTCCAGGCTTGTGATACAGTGGAGATAAAGCATCAGTGTAGCAAGTCAGAGGTAGAGTCCCATTGCTATCATCCAATCTGGGGCAAGATGTCCAAATATCAGCAAATTAGCCTCCAAAACTTGCCGTCTGAAGCTCAGCTGTGATGTTGCAGACTTGGCCCTGCTGAGCCAGGGCTTTGTGGGCTTTTTTGTGCCCTGAGCATTGACTGCAAGGCATTCATTCCAGCTAGAGATCACTGCAAATGTATTGATTAAAAGAGTCAAGCACTCCTTATATTTATGCTTTACAACTAGAACTGCAAAATGCAATAATGAGTTTAAAGATCTTTGTTTTTCTTTCACCTTTGGATAGTTTAGAAATTGTTAACCAAACATTAACCATGAAGCAGGTGTTGTTCAGCCTGTAGGACCACCCCTCCCTCTCTCTCTCTCTCTCTTTATATATTTTATTTCTCTTTGTCTCTCTGAGTCAGAGACACCTCAGTATAACCTGGCACTGTACACCCAATGTGGGCGATACTGATGCGAAAAGGCACCATTACTTAATAGTGAGTCATGGCACACCATTATACCCTCACCACTCTTCACAAAGTTGGCCTTCCCAACCAACCCCCCTGTACTTCTGTGAATGTGTTCTCTGCGCTTGTGTGGTTTTTTTTCCCTGCAAGAAACAAAATAGGGACAAAGGAAAGAAAAATGAAAATAGTGGGTTTGAAAACGCCAACACACATCTCGCTCCTTCTTTGAGGCTCAGCAGAGCCGCGGGCAAGGTCGTCAGACTGGAGAAGAGAAACAACGTGTACTCTCGATATTTAAATATCAAAAATGTGTACAATCTCGAAATCCTAAAATCAGGCTGAAAAGTGTGTTTAGGTCTCAACCGACGCTGGTGCATCGGTGTCTGAAAACCGCGCTGGAAGAACATCAGAGGAACATCTGCGCAGCATCGTGCTAGGAGGGACTGAACGCTGCAGTTGTAACAGCGCTTGTTCTTTATTTAGGTCAGTCCGTGTCAGCCAATAAGTCCAATTATCATCAGTCTCTGAAGTGCAACAAGCACTGACCTCTACTCTGCTTTCATGGAGTGGAAATGAATGGATTGTTGCCAGAGAAGAAAAAAAGATTTTATAGAAATCATATAAACATGAACTCCAAACTAAACAATATTAAGAGTGTTGTTAGAAAGAAATTCACAGTTACGTAAGAAGTCAACATTTCCCTTGTGCAAAGATTCATCTATCGTGTTTTTTTATTTTATTCTTTAAAGAACATCTGAATGACCTACTGTTCCACTCTCTGTGGTTTTGCTTCAACTACAGAAAGGCAGGACCCCCCCCCCCCCAATAAAACAGCAATGTAGAAGCAGCAGAAATGCACTCAATGATTCATGCACTCTCTGAGAATTCGAAACCATAGCTCTATTTTGGTCTTTTTCTTTCTGTATGTGCAGCACTACGCCGCAGAGGGATTTATTGGGACTTGGTAGTTTGATATTTCTATTGGGTTATTTATTTATTTATTTTTTGCACATATTTTCACTCCTGCTTTCCCTTTCTGCTAGTGATCTTTCTCATCACGTGGAGACCAAGGTCATGGCTGATTGAAATATAATAGAAGTGCAGACATCTGGCCTAATACTGTGGGAAGTTAAATCTATTTTAATGGCCCCTGCCGCAGTGGATTCTCTCTGATGCACTCTTGCGCTTCGCTGACAGTAAATCACAATGTTCTCTTATTGCCCTGACTGGAATGAGGGCATAGAGAAAGAACAATGAGGGATTCACATCATTTGTTTTCACCCCTCCCTTGCTTTTTCCTCTCCTCGCCGCCCCGCCTCTTCGCCCTCTTAGTTTTGCGAATCATAAAGCAAAGGGGCTTAAAGAGAGTGACATCATGAAAATAAAAATAAAAGGGGATTATGGGCAAGCCATTGTGCCACATGTGATTACCGGGACTTCCATGTTGCCCTGCGGGCGGGGCGGAGGGTGGATAAGCGACTATGAGACAACATGTTTCTGTTCTTTTTAATGAATGAAAGCGGATAAAATAAGCCTAAAATCTCTATGTTAGAAAATAATCTGCCATCGAGCCGAAATTTGAAGTTTCTTCACCTTTTCTTCCATCCAGTGAAGATCAAAGATGTTTTTCTACTCCTTATCTTTCATCCATAACTGAGTTAAATTGAAGTGACACAAATGGGCAGCAGGTGCCCCCTTTTCAAACCTTTTCAAAACACTTCCTTTGCGGCCGTGTTTTTAGAGTTCACGTCCAATCCGGCGCGGGTCCACCCACATCTGCAACGGAGAGTCAGGTCCTTTTTACCCACCCTAAATGAGATCCATTTTGATGTGACATTTGAGAGAATTACCAGTGCATGGGGGAGCTTGGAAGAGGTTAGCCCATTCCTTTGCTATTGGTCAAAGCCCGCCACTGTCTTACCTGTCCTTTACTGACGGACGCTACCCATGACCCTGAAAAACTATTGGATGTGCTGAAATACCCTCTTATCACACACACACACACACACACACACACACACACACACACACACACTTCACTTATCCCAATTTTGTCTTTTTGTCGGTCAGTGTCGGCTGTTCTGCTGTTTCATTCTTCTTCTATTGTACTAAACTGTCCGCCTTTCTTGATACATCATCCAAATTGAGTTCCCTGTCATTTGAAAGCCAGGTCAGATAGCCTCCGTGGAACCTGCGGCGCGGTAGTGTAATGGTCCCTCGTTCAGTGCGCCTCAGCTCAGACGCCCACTGATGATGGGTTTGATGTCTGACCTTTCTCTGCTCTGCTGGTTTCATCTTTGAAGGTGAATTTTGAAATTCCCCATAAGATGTTTTAAAGATTTTATGTTGCAGTCCGTCTATCCGGAGCAGACGTGGAGACCTTTATGTATGCATGGCCAGCTGCTGTTGACTAAATCAGGTTGTTCAATGATGGAAGGAGCATATGGCTGCATAGGACATTGAAAGCTCAAAGTTGCATTGTATTCTGACACAAAGAGGCTTTTCTAATGGCAGTTATAAATCGTGACAAAAAAGTTTAGGTGTTGAGTTTCCTGGTGCAGAAAATATTCAGTGATCCGGTCTTCCAAAGCCTAAAACTAAACGGATAGATGGGATTCCAATGAATGTAACCTAATTACTTAAGATAAAGTGGCGCTATATTTAGTTGCACAGGTATTTTCTTTTATTTCTGGTTCCAAAACTGGACGGGCTAATCCAGAACTTCGTTTATCAGTCTGCTCGATGCTCCGGTCAGAAGACAAAAATCCAAGCTTTTATGACAATTAATCATCTGGTTGTCTTTGTTTTACATTCTACACTTGAGGCTACTTCTGCGAAGCCTGAAAAACAGTAAATCAAGCAAATGTTTCCTGAAACAAACTTAGAACCCACTTAGAAACAAACAGAAAACAGGAAACTATGATGCATTCGCAAAGTGTGTAAAACTTATGGGTCGTCAGCTTCACAAATGATAATATCGTGAATAAAAACGTGCATTTTAAACACAATTGTAGTACACGTGCCTGCAGAGTTCAGGCAAACAAAAATTATTGTAGAAAAACATGAAGTTCATTTCAGAGTAGTTTAAAAAATAATTAAATAATAAAACACTGACAGCAAGAATTTCTTCTGTCTTGACCTCTGTGAAGCTGTAAGAGAAACAGCTCTGAGTTCTCACTATTTTCTGTTATCACTGATATGTTTTATCGTAAAAAATAGATAAAAGGCTAATTAGCACTTTATTAATCTCCTGTTTGGCTTTTCTGTCTGCATCTTTTTCTTTGGGGAACTAATTGATGGTTGTCTATGGGCGATTAAACTTTCAATTAACAAGAGAGTTAGGCCAATAATTACACATCAATACGTGTCAAAATAAGTGTGATACACTGGGAAGCTGTTCTTAATGCTGGTAAGGCTTTTATGGAGGGGAGGGGGTGGCGTACTGATGTCTTCGCTGACAAATCCCAGAATATTTTCAAAACAGCTATCATAACAAAGCTGGCGATTATTCTACCTCTGCTCTTTTTATTGTTGTGTTTTAATTTAATTTTCATTTTTTGTGCAAAAAAATTTGTGTGTGCGGGTGGGGGGGGGGGTCTATAGCTCACACATCTATTTTCTGACAAGCAAAGACCCAAAAAATAGTTCTACACAAACTTTTTCCAAATAAACGAATGTTTTTTTATTAAACAATGATTTTATATCTGAAAGGAAAAACAAAAAGAGTAACTTTTTTTTGTCTAAGTTTTATAATGAATGTTGTTCTCACATCACCTCTGGTTGGTGCCAATCATTTCTGAACCCAATATTTTCATGGATATTTTGTGTGAATCAAAAATTATTAAGGAAAAAACTATTGGGCATTAAAGGTCTTTTAACTAGCCGTTCTTGCATTTAAACACACCAGAATTTTGCTCAATTAAGAGAAAATAATTATTAACTCATTCACTGCCAGCGGTTTCCTTATCAGATAAGCCCTTCGCTGCCAGCATTTTTCAGTGTTTTTACTGTCTTTTTAAGAGTCACAGAACGTTGAGCGCTAGGATGATGTCAACGCCAAAACTACCAAAACAAAAAGGAGACTCACCTCTTACATCAGGGAGAATCTGCGCGTTTCCAGCGTTATTCATTTTTTCATAATCCGTTGTTGCATTGTGATCGGCAGAAGCTTTTCCGGTTTGCGCCTCACTTTTTTTACAGCAGCGGCCCAAAACGATCTCCTAACACATGCTTTTCTGCTTCCTGATCACGTGACGTGTGACGTACAAGGATGAAGATTGGCTTTAGAGCTGGGATGTTTGTTCTCACGGTGCAGGGGCTCGTTTCGATGCCCACACAGTAAAAAAGGGCAAATGACGACTTTAGTCATCACTGGCAGTGAAGAACGGTTGGATTTAAAATGACGACTTTTGTTGTCAATGACAGTTTGAATATGGAACAATTTTAATTTAAAAAAATATCGAAAAAAAATTAAAACCTCCACAGGATGTTTAGAGGTGTGCAGAATGAAGGTTTGGTATTTCCTTTAAAAGCTATATTTTAATCAAACTAAAATCAAATGTTTATTTTGGGTTTATGTTTACATCTACCAGCCAGTAGAGGACAAGTAATGGACAAAGCTGGAGAATAAGAGAATAACATCCAAGGGAAAAGACAAGATAGCATTTGTTTAATTTTTTTTTTCCACAAAAGACAATCCTGCACATGCTCAGCCTATTTCAGCCTGATTGAATGCTTGGTGCATGTATACTCATGACACTATCTGATCATTTCAGTTAGTGTCCATGTAAACAGAGATTTGGGATCTCGGATCAACCAAGATTTGAACCGGGTAAGGGAAATTTGACACACGTAAACGTAGTTGGTTGTATGGTGGGGTGGTGGACAACTTTTTTAAAAATTGTTTTGCATCTGAAAGTAGCTCCATATAGCTACTGACGCTTTATTTCAACTATAAAACCCTCTGTTTAGAGAAATCCATTCAGCTCTTTTCTACAGAAGAACAACACAGCAAAGTCTATCATTAAGATCTTACTTTAAAAAATCAGATTTTTCCTGCAGTCTGGGCAGGACTGGTAAAACTCCAGTGGCCTTTTAAATGTGCTGTGTTGGGGAGGTCACCAGCTTGATTTGGATAAGGATTAAAACATATTTTCACTTTTCACTGATTCTCTTCCAAATATGGATTGTTGCTTATTTCACGTTGCTTCTTTTTCTTGCGTAGCATCTGATTTTCTAGGTCAGAAATACAAACTGCACTTGTTTTATTTTATGTTGAAAAACAACTATAAGTTGTAATCTGAACACTTTTTGGAGTCAAATTTGGCAACCAAATGCAAAAATGACGATAACTCGGTCAAAACTGCAGATTTTGAGCAAAGATTTGGTGAGTTGCAAGCTGAGAGTCATTCACATCACACCCTCCGAGTATAGTTGTTTTTATGTACACTCCTTGAATTCTTGGACTTTAATTCATCTATGTCATTTTACCTTTGGACTATCAGAAGACATAAGAATCATCTGGGGTGAGTCATCACACTTGAGAACCTGGGAGTGGTTTAAACATGCTGACGGTCTATGTTGGTTCTGAGAAACATCTAACTTTTCAAAAGTTTGTTGAAATTTGAACAATTTCGTCCTTTTGGTGGTAATGCCATGGCACGGTTGTGTTAATGTCAAAGAAAGACAATTAGAGGAGTGTTGCTTTGTAGAGTCCTCAAAGGTCCTTGTCTGGGGGAAAATGACAGATTTCACCTCTGCAGTCAGGGGGGAGGTTGAAGGTTACAGTGAGGGAAGGCTGAATCAACATTTGGCGTTTCTTTCTGACCTTTCTTTCTTTTATCTCCCCTTCCTCATGTCCTGAAAGACAATATATTTATGAATTATTTATCCACGTTTGAAAATGTTAAACTTGTGACGTCCTTGTCCTGCGTCTTATCTCCAAGGGCATCGTAAAAAGCTGTAGAGAAAAAAATCACTAAAGTGTTGGAAAGTATGATCATAAAATAGCCTTCGACAGCAGTTAAATTACACCGGTTTGACAACAGTTATGCTTCGTGTTGGAGAGAAAAGGCATCTATAGAGGAATCATCAGCATTATGGCTTTTCTCATCACATTAATAAGCTGGTGGCGAAGAAACATTAACGGACGCGAACGACATTTAGTATATTTATAAGATGAGAAGATCAATTAGTGATTGATGCTAAATAATTCTCCTTTTCATCTATGCAGTTATAAAACAGGGTTTCATCTTATATCAGAGGAGTTTGTGAGTTTTTTTAGATCCAAATGGTGTAAAATTAAAGTAACACCTACAGTTTCCTGCTCTACCACCCTATTGGTTGAAAGTGGAGTTACAAATGCGTGCAGCCCGCTGTAGCTAGCGCTAACAATGAGCTAACACTTACATATGAACTAAAAAACATGAGAACTAAAACAATGCTGTTTGACAAAAATATTATAACTTACAAGTCCAGTACCAACAAAGCCAGGTCATCATCAGTTTGTGATTTTGTAGCCTCTTCGTCAATATTCACTCTGGTTTAGCTCTTTGCTTTGCCTCCAAAGACATTACTCTCTTACTTTTACTTCCAGGCTCTGCCATGATGCCAAGAAGCAATCTTCTTCTTCTTCTTCTTGTTCTTTCTATTGACGATCGGTGAACTTAGAATGCTAACCACTAGCATAACAGCTAACAGTCATAAAGCTTGTAAAGAGGTCCCTCTATAGGACACCTACTCGCTCCACAAAACTGACAAGAGCGGTTTTTAGTCAGCAGAGAGCTGCAGAGTGGTATGAATCACTGGTCAAGTTTCTAACCCAACAATCAATGAGATCAATGTTACAGCTCTAGCTTAAAGTTTAAAAAGCTAGTTAGTGTTACTTTAAATCTTCTACAGTCAGTTTTAAATGAGCACTACACCATTTCAGCTGAACATTGAAACAATGAGTTCATGATGGTGCTCTTAGCTCTGAAATGTAGCCGTCTTAGCTCCGATGCGTCGCTGCTTAACTGATCCTTGCTCAGTAGACAGTTATTGCCACACTTTTGCTGCCTGATGAGTTGTCCAGCGTCATCATGAAAGACTTACTGCACTGATTCATACAGACACAGCGCTCGGCATGTGTAGATTTATTTGTCCCTGTGCTGATTTATGTCTGCGTCTCACGTTTGCTAAATGGCAGCGAGAGTGAAAAATATGTTCCCAATGTGGAGAAAAGGAATCGCCGCTGTCGCTGATAATGATTCTGAACAAGTATGGAGCAATAAGCGTTATGGAAGGAAGGAGACAACAGCACATTAACCCCCTGATAGTAAACATCTCTTTATTATTTTTTTATTATCTTGATTATTTCTTCACAAAATGATTGTGCACATTACCAAGCTTCTTTTTTTTATCCCGTCTTCAAGCACCCGTTCTACCGTTGGGCACGCTGCAGCGTTTTTCCCTACGTTTCTTGTCATTTGTTTGCTAAAAGTATTTGTTTTCAAGATGAATTGCTGCGTTGGCAGGCGAGATGACAGCCTACACGAAGATGATTTTGAATTGATTTCTGAAATGTTGCAGAACGGACTAGTTGATGTGTACCACGAGACATGAATAATAAAAATTCTATTAAAAAGCTCTTGAATGGCTGACACTGGAATATTATTTGTGATGATTAATTTTCTTCAGTCATTATAAAAGGGAGTTGGCATCAGATTGCCTCTGACAAAATTGCTTTTCACTCCCTGGTGAATACCCTGGGTGTGCTTTTGGAGAGCACAAAACCATATTTTTCGGTGCAACATTATGTCAAGATAGGCCCTGGAAAAGACACGTGGCCATGTATCACCTTATTAGCACCATAAAAATCTCTGCTGCTCTAACTGCTTGGTTACTCTGCACCCATTTCACAATAAGTGCCTTTTTTTCTGTTTGTGAAAGCAAAATTGCCAAAGTAATTATGGGATTATAAAATAACCACTAAGTGACTGTCAGTGGTAGTTTTTCTTCCTCATAATGAACTTGATTAACTGCGTTTTAAAGGCGTTTTAGGCTGACAGTTTGTTGCTTCAAAGCTGTCGATACTTCTAAAGTAAATGATTCTACAGCAGCTGCTGTTGTCCAACTAATTAATTTTGTTCTGAATGAGTTCGTTATGCTTTTTCTGAGCACAACACTTTGCGTTTCTAATTATTTGTTATTTTCTGCACAACGGCAAACTGACTGCTGTTGTTCACACTTGTGTCTGCAGCACACACAAGTGTGAACAACAAAAGTCAACAGGTGCTTTTAAAAGATATGTGGAAGGTTTTTTTTTATTAATTTTCCTGGAGCATCTTTGTAAACTCTTGGGTGAAAACAGAATTTTAATAAATGTCTGTTTTCCTCTAAGCAATGTGTTTTTATTTTGATTTAGAGCTTTCTTTACGTGACAGCCCTCAGAATAAATTGTTCATATTATCAAAATGTTTGAAATTTTCCTCTGGAATCTAGCCTAGAAATCTAGACAAGCTGTAGCAAAAGTTACGTCACCGCTGGTCATTCTAGCCACGCCCCGTTGTAGCCTCAGCAGGTCTACATTTGACCCAAACAATTTTAGGTGGGAGGAAGCTCACTGTAGATGTCACAAACTGAGTGCTCGTCACTCATCCAGTCACCTCGGGGAAAGTCTGAGACAAGAGCCAATCGCTGCCGTTGCAGGACATCACCTGATTCGGGTGAGTGAGTGAACAGAAATCGTGGCCACCGCGTGCTGGCTCACACAGGGGAAGCCTGGGACACGCCGCTCCCGGCAGCCCAGGCGGATGTGCTGCACGCCGGCTTGGAATCGCTCACGGCTGGCGGAATGGGTGCGATGTGTGAGGTGGGGCACAGCTCCAGAACCCAAGTCAGACCACTCCCCCCTACATTTTGGGCTGCGTGGTGGCACATTTGTTAACTCTGTTGCCTCGCAGCAAGAAGGTTGCAGGTTCGAAACTCGACTGCAGCCTTTCTTTGTGGAGTTGCATGCATGCGTGGGTTTCCTCCGGGTACTCCGGTTTCCCCCACAGGTCAAAACATGCCCTATAGGTTTACAATTGTACGTCGCTTTGGATAAAGGTGTCTGCTAATTACATAAACATAAACATAGGTCGGGCCAATGACAGCGCTCTATGTTTGTAGAGAGCTGTTGGGTGGGCTTAACACCAGCAGAGCAATGGAGGGGACAGCAGCAGCTCAGGATGTAGAGCGGGTTGTCCAGTAATCAGATGGTTGCAGGCTTAATCTCGGCTCCCGCCAGAGAATGCTGCTGTTGTGTCCTTGGGCAAGACACTTAACCCGCCTTGCCTGCTGGTGGTGGTTGGAGGGATCGATGGCACCAGTGTTCAGCTGTCAGTGTGTCCCAGGGCCGCTCTGGCTACAATGGAGGTCTTCCAATGGAAGAGGGAGTTTGGAAACGTCACGTTATCGTGACAAAAATGTGTCTAAACTGTGAATTTCTGCAGCATTCATGTAGATTTTGTTCAAGTTTAGACACAAACTGTCTTCAGTATGTCCTAACTTTGTTGCAGTTAAAGCCTTTATCTCACTGGGCTGGGACTGTTGGTGACAAAGGGGACACACCTGCAGAGGCTACTCTGTTTCCTTGCATGAGTTGCAGAGCCTTGCTCTATAAATGTTCTCTATCACATGGTACTCATTTTAAACTTGTCCATTTGAATTGCATGCTTTTACAAAACGCAATATTTAATTAGCCAAAAGGATTCTCCGCACTCCCAAAGGCTTTGGACAGCCTGTAGGTCGTGGAGTCCAGCTTGACTTTCTACCTCAGCCTTGTCAGCCTGGTCATCACCCAGCAGCTTCTACACATCCTCTCTGTCCTCCAAATCGGTTTACTGGTGAAAACACAAGCGCTGGACTGATCCACGTTTGAAAGTGCCCATCTAAGTTTTTTTACATTAATCTCTCCACATACAGTGTAAAACAAAACAGTGGATGCTGCTGGGTGTGCATTCTCACCTTCCTCCTCTTGTTTTACTTCTTTTCAGAGCTACTCCAGTCAGGGCAGAGGCAGCAGCAGCAGTGGAGGAGGAGGAGGAGGAGGAGGAGGGGATGAAGACTATGAGATCCCCCCCATCACACCTCCAAACCACGTTGACCCTTCTCTGCTCCATCTCACAGAGCATGAGTCCGGTTACCCCTTCCACTCCCTGCCTCACAACGGTCTGCTCAACACCTACTCCTACCCCGAGCTGCCCGCCCTCATGATGTCCAATATGCTGGGTCAGGACACTCACCTTCTTTCTGGGCCTATGCACTCTGTGAGTATATCTCTCTGTATTTGTCTCTTCTTTAGCCGCGGGCCATTATGCAAGTCAAGCACTGTGGTGCAGTGGGCTATTAAACCTCACGGTCAGGGTGTTGGAAATCCGCCAGAAGTTTTTTTGTTTTGTTTCCTGAAGGTTTCACATGTTCCTCACATGGAACGTTCCATCTGTTTCGCAATGGTGTGATTTTATTTCATGCATTTTTCAAAACACAAACCCTCCTGAACACACAGACGGTGTCAGGAGAGCTACTTTAATAACAAATGCTGCAAAGCAATTCAGAAACGAAAGCAGAAAAATTGTACAAATTTTCATTTGCTGTGATCGGCAAAGCGGCGAAGGAGCAGAATGGTGGGATACAGTAGCGGGGCTCTGGTTTTGAGGAGGGGGATATCCCTTGTCAGCTACTTTCTCCTTTTCAAAGAGATGCTGAGGATTGCCCCCCCATACACACACACACACACACACACGCACACACACACACACACACACACTTCAGTGAAGCGACTCTCTCTTATGTTAAACACGCTTCAGACCGAACATGTAAACACCCCTGGCGAACACATTCAAATGCTTTAATCATAGAATCGAATCAAATGAATTATAGATGGCCTGCATGGTGAATTATTCAGAGATATATACTTTCATCTGACATAAATATTACTTTTTTTTCTCTTTTTGCCCTCTGTCATGAATATTAATGCTTTAATGTTAGCATCCATGGCATTTATCCTCCAATAATCAGGCCTTATGTGATTTTCTGAATCACACTGCATTCGTTACAGGCTTTTTATTTTGCTGTGGGTGAAGGCTAGGGCCTCCCTTATAACCAGTCTTCAGAAGTAGGTGCTGATGCTGGCTCCTATAGAGGTTTTATATTTTCTTTTTAATTAAAATAACGATTTAGCTGGTAATCTATGATGCATTTGGTGAAAATCAAAGTTTGCTTGAATAAAGTCGCAGAGTAGCCCCTTTTTTGGTTGTTTTGTGTGTTTTGGGAGTGAACAAAGAGGGCACGCCTGCCTCTTAAACAGCTTTTGTTTCACCTTTGCAATTATTTATTTTCAAATAGCCCTTCAGGGTAATGTTCCGTTTTCTTATTTCACACCCCCTTTTCTCATAAATGAACCGTCAGGGCCATAAATCATCGCACAAACAGAGACTTGCACACACTGTGAAAGGGCCAGAGATTTATGTAACACATTCATGTTTCCCACTTCCACATTTTAGTACTACTCTAGCAGAGGCTGGCTAATAATAGCCGCTATTAATATTTCTTGTTGCCTAGCAACCCCTGCAAGTAATAGCTTACTCTGGAAAAATAGATGACCGATAAGGAAGAAGGAGGGGTGGGGGTGCTGGTGCTGGGGAGGGAGGGTTCAATTCATTTATTATCTCCTGGGATAAGAGGAGCTTATTTCTGAGGCTCTGGAATAGGAAAGTAGGCAGTATATTGAGAAATATTTTAAAGCAATTGGAGATGACGTTATTTTCATTTTGCTTCCATTAGGGATGTTTCATTTGATGTTTCCCCAGCAAAGTCAATTAACCTTAATTTCATACTGATAAAGGTATAATAAGGAAGATTGAATTTATGTCTGCAGCCTGCTTAAAGAATAATAAAGGGGGATGGAAATAGGGTCTCTTGAAAGCCAGGGTCAGAAATGAAGAGCAAAAGCCTTTTCCTCCGTTTTATTGTATTGACTAAAGCCGTGCAATAAACTCAGAAAATTGGAGGAGATAGCTGAAAAACCAAAACTCTAATCATTCAGGGCGGGCTTCTTTTCACCGCCGTAGAAAAAAAAAAGAAGAAGCATGAAATGAAAAGTCGACAGTGTTACCTTTAGGATACACTTCTCTTCAATAAGAACTGTCCTTCAGTGCACATTTAAAACCTCCTACAACTACAAGCTCAGCTGGAGCAACAGATACGCTTCATCTCAGGGGATGTTGTTGCTGGTTTTTGTACATTTAGCCCGAGGCTAAAGCTCTGTAAACTTCACTCTGCTTTGGGATTCTCTTTTTCAGCATGCATCGATCCCACCGCAAACACAGTTAAATCATTACAGGATCCAGAGCCACGGATGGACCATCATCGGGCTGCACGGCCAAATAATTTCACGTCTGTTCGTCCTTGTAGCTTTTGGTCCTTAATTCACCTAAACTTTCCTTCTCAAAAAAATGCCTCCTTTGTAATTTTATGGAGCAAATCCACAAATTTTTATGTAATTGTGGCTCAAAATCAGCTGGTAGATGAAAAACGTGCTAAGTTACTTTTATTGTGGTTTTCTTTGATGTGTTTTTATTTACGTGTGACAGTTGAGCCTCCCTGCTGCTGCAGCTGAATGTTTTTCTCCATCATTTGCACTGCCAGTTTGAGCATTTCATGAACCTAAACCTGCAGGAATCCAGCAAGGTGAAGCAGCAACGCTGGCATTATAGATTATAGAGCTGTCCATCAGAAACGCTTCTACATGCTCGCACCCCCCCCCCCACCCCCCCACCCCCACGCCGCTGACCCGCTCCCGCAGCCGAGGATGACTGGATCCTGTGAAATTTAACAGGCTGTCGTGCCAGGCCCTGTTGCCGAGAGGGAGAATTCCCGTCTCACCCGGAGCTTTCAGGATTTCTGTCATGTCTGCGCCGGGGTAAGAGGTGTCACCCCGAGGTCTCGTGTTCGACAAGCCCCCCTAGATTTTCAGGTCTGGATGGTGGTTTCAGCTGGGAGGGGGTGGTTGTCAGCAAGATCCACCTCTTTGAGAAAGAATTTTGAAATAAATAAAAGAGGAGGTACCCTTGGCAGCAGTCGGTAATAAAGGGTCGTGGAGGCTTTAGGGGTGTGCCAGGGTGTTTAAATATTGAAACAGAGCACCTCCCCCCCACCTCCGCCCATCCCCGACCTCATTACCAGAATAACGAGGCTGGTTAGGGAGGAGGAAAGCCCCGGCTCATGAAAAAAATTAAAAAAACAGCTGTCGGTCGTTATTTGTCGTACATTCACTCCGACAGCTCCTGGTGGGAGTTTTGTTGTTAAAGATTTGGTTCTGGATGAATATTCGTGGCATGATGATGTCTGTCTAACACACAGTTTACAAGACATTCTTAACCCTCTGGAGGCAGGCGTTGCAGATTTGCAACAGTTGTAACCTACCTACCTGGTTACTCCACATAACGTATTTCATGAGCATTATTTAACTCCCTGAAGGACTTAGTTGTTTGTTCTTTTATCAAAACTTATTTCGAGCCTGAGAGGGTTAAACATGCTGCAGTCTCTAAAGAGACAACTTCAGCTACTTCTGAGCAGGAGAGCGCTGCAGAGCTACGTACAGGTCCTGGTGCAACAGCGTTCATAATAAAGGGGCAGTGCGCAAAACGTGCATCATTGGTTTGGTTTGAGGTAGCTTTTAAGAACCAATGAGCAGTGAAACTGTTTGCGCACAAAAAAAAAGAAATAAAACTAATGTTCATTTAAGTTTTTTGTTGAGTCAATATTTTAAAAAAGCGTAGAATGCCTTCTCCAGGTCAGGGATGAGGTCCTGCCTCAAGTGTCAGTGTCTCGTGGTCTTGTTCACGAAGGAGGGAAAGATGGATCCGGAGATCGTCAGGCGGATTGGTGCTGCACCTGCAGTGATGCCAGTGTTGTACCGGTCTGTAGTGGAGAAGAGAGAGCTGAGCCGGAAGGCAAAGCTCTCGATTTAGAAGTTGATCCACATTCCAACCCTCCCGGGTCATCTGGGAGGGGCTCGGAGTAGATCCGTTACTCCTCCACATCTAAAGGAGCCAGTTGAGTCCTGATGAGGTTTTTACAGTCACGTCCAACTGGGAGGAAAACTAAGGGAAGACTCAGGACACAATGGAGGGACTATGTTTCTCGGCTGGCCTGGGAACACCTTGGGATTCCCCCAGAGTAGCTGGCCTGAGTTGTTGGGGAGAGGAAAGTCTGAGCCTCTCTGCTTAGGCTGCTGCCACCACAACCTGACCCTGGATAAGCAGAGGGAAATGGATGGATGAATGGATTAAAAACCTTATTATAATTTGTTATTGTTTGACTCACTGAATATAGGAAATAAAGTATTTTAATGGTGTGACGTAAAACATCAAATCATCAAGCGGGCCATGATAAAGTTATAAAATAGAAAGATAATCTAGTCCAAGGTGTTAATTCTGTTAACATCTGCAAAAATAAAACCACTCAAATGTGTTTGCAGAGTTTTGTGTGGAATCATCTCCACTGCCTCAGGTGCACATCTTGTACGATCCATTTGAACCTTAAAAATTGCTTTTTTATTTGTTCCAGACTCAGTCTCCTACTAATGAGATAATCTAATAAACGCTGCCAAAACGTGTTGTTTTAGTTGGATGCTTGGTGCAGCTGCATTAATGGAGGAGTTCTCTTCTTTTTCTTTAAGTAAGTGAAACACTAGAATTTTTTTTTTATTTATTTATTTCATTCCAGGGTTTAGACATATCTCATATGACCTGCTTGCTCCGCTGCCTTTCACTTACATCTCTGCGATGTTCCCGGATAAATCACTCTTTTTTTTTTTTTTTTGCAACAGCAGAAACATTTTCTATTGCGACTTTTCATTTCCCAAAAAGACGGATGCCCTTCGGTGCTACGTACCACAACAGAGGTGAACAATGTGTCTAGTAGTTGTCAAAATAAATGACAGCTAGATAATTGGTAGGGCTCTCCTGCTTCATTTACACCGAAACAAATAGGCTTCCAAAGAGAATTGCTCTTTTAATAAGCAAAGCTTTGTTTTATGCTCTTTATTATGCACGCTTCAGTATGAAGCAATGAAGACAAACATTAATGGATTGAGCATTAAAAACAAAAATGCGCATTCGTTGCTGAGACATGCATATTCATGGCACTAATTCAAATAACCTTAGGCGATGGTTACGACTAATAAATATTTAAAACAGCATGGTTACAGAGATTTGAACACAGCATGATGTGTGAGTCTCTAAGATCATCATGTGTAAGGGTAAATAATTAGGAGTGGCCAAAACAGATTTCAGTGGTGATCAAAATGTTCCTCATGGGAGCATCAGTCGTGGACCACTGGCAAGCTGAAGGAGAGCGTTATGATGAGCAGGACAAACACATTCAAACAAACAGTTTTTAGTCAGAATGACTGTAAAATATTGATTGTCAAAGCCATTCATTTTCTTCGCTAGTGTTTCCTAATTAAACCGTTTATAAAAACAAATTCAAAACAAAATGTAATAAAAATCCTGATGACTTTCTGCTACATATCAAATTATTAATTCGATATGAATTTGTTAAAGAAAAATTTGAAGGGGATAGAATAGTACAGTGTGATTTTTTACATTTTTCTGTTGACAAATTCCACCATGTCTGCTACTTGAATGCAGAATCAAACTGTGCGGGAGTTATTTGCAACAGATTGGAGACACGGTAACCCTAAAACCTGATTTATACTTCTGCGTCGGGACGGACGCACGCAGCGCCATTATTTGTCCTTTCGAGGGCTCTCCGACAGGCTTGCAAGGATGGACGGTCGAGCTCCCTTTTCTAAACATCTGTCCGTCAAGACGGAGAACGCAAGCTTGTGATTGGTCAGGACGCCGCTGTCGTCTACAGCGCCGCCATTGCTCCCTCAAATATAAAAAAGCCGAAGATATCTAGCAGCAGACACGGAGAAGCTTGAAGAATACCTCGCAGAAAAACTCTAAAAATATGAACATTTTATTCCCCCGTGACTGGAGGAGTGAAAAGATGTGCTGCAAGCATTTTATTTGTGGACGAAAATGATGGGAAACGTGGGTTTAGAGGTGGCGAGCACATGAAGAGGTGGAGGAGTACGAGTGACAAAATTGTCCATGTTAAAAGTCTCCTAAGTAAAAAAAAAAAACACAACATAAACACACTATCTTGGACCGGATACAGGACAGGATACCACAGAACAGCGCTGCGCCCTCTGTTGTCCTGGCGGGGATCTGCTTTGCGACACTCCCCAGGAGACGGAGAGGTATGAGGGCAGATTGTCTCCATCCGTGTGTGCATGTCTCTCCCTCATGGAGCTGACGGAGAAGTATAAATTAGGCTTAACCCTCTCGAAGTTTACTCACATTTGTTGAACTTTGTTGCTCAATGACTTTACATCAGAGGTGGCACCAGGCAGTAGCTCGGGGGTGCTACAGCAATGGCCAGATTAGGACAGCCAAGAGATTAGCTACCCAAAGTTTTGACCTACACACACTCCCCCAACAAAAATTCACCTTAGTACGCTCCAACGTAGAAAAAGTGGATGGTTCATTTTAGATCAGCGCCTTCTTACACTCTCTGAGCAACTGTATAGCTACTGCAGAGAAATAATCCTTGCACCAACCCTGCATTACGTTAAGAAGGGTTTGAGACAGGTTTCACATGCATGCTGACTAATAATATTAATAAAAAGTATGGCACCGTAAGAGTCCATCCATTGACCCGTTTTCCTCCACTTATCTGGGGTTGGGTCGTAGGAGCAGCAGCCTAAGCAGAGAGGACTTCCTCTCCCCAGCCAGCTGGGCCAACTCACCGGGGAAATCCCACGGTGTTCCCAGAGACATAGTCCCTCCAGCATGTCCTGAGTGTTCCTTTAGGTCTCTTCCAGTATGAACGTGCCCGGAAAACCTCAATAGGGAGGTGTCCAAGATGCCTGAGCTACCTCAACTGGCTCCTCTCGACATGGAGGAGCAGCGGGTCTACTCCGAGCTCCTCCTGGATGACTGAGCTTCTCACCCTATCTCTAAGGGAAAGCCCAGACACTCTATGGAGAAAACTCATTTTGGCTGCTTTTATCCACAATCTCATTGTTTTGGTCACTCCCCAAAATTTGTGACTATGGGTGAGGATTGGAACGTAGATCGACCGGTAAATCAAGAGCTCTGTCTCTCAGCTCAGTTCTTTCTTCACCACAACAGACCGGTACAATACCCATATCACTGCGGACGCAGCATCAATCCATCTATTGATCTTGCGCTTCATCTTTCCCTCAATCGTGAACAAGACCCCAAGATACTTAAACTCTTCCAGTAGAGGCAGGACATCGACCCTGACCTGGAGAAGTCATCCTACCCTTTTCCGACTCAAGACCATGGTCTCGAAATTAGAAAAGCTGATTCTCATCGCAGCTGCTTCACACTCAGCTGTGAACCGCTCTAGCAAAAGAGATCACTGTCTGGAGAAGCCAACAGGACCACATCATCTGCCCTTCATCTGATGCAGAGAAATTGAGGACCCTTGCAAATATTTCAAGACATATTTTAAAGTCTTTATTAACGTGAAACTGACACTGCTCACTAGCAAGGGTGGCTTGATTTTCAGTTTCTGCTGCTGTAATGTTTGAAACACAATCCTAAAACTAAGGTAAAACCTGTATGATCGACTAAACATGTTTACCAGCACTTTGAAAAAGCTCATCACCAGTGCACACTGGAAGCAGGAGAATCCCATCTTGGCCTCTTAAAATGGCCAATGGCTGCTTCTTTCTGAGGGATCAGTATGGTGACTCGTCCTCCTCGCCTTCACCGCAACGCTAATTAGGCCCACCACAAAGCCAGCCTGTGGGGATAATGTCCCATTATTAGAGTCATTTGTTTCAATTAACCGCTCTGTGATTCTACAATAGCACTGTGCAGCCCCGCGCAAAGAAGCCATTACTCTCACCCAAGGAACCAGTGAGGTCTGAACCAACAGAAACGTATGGATACCCGCTTCTGCTAGCTGTTTTACTGGCAATCAGAGATAGATAAAAATAGTCCTTCCTACTTTCAAAAGTATTTGAAGAAATGTGTGTGTTGGAGACAAAGAAACATTTGTGTTGAAACGCCCCTGGGCCTTTCAGGGAAGTCAGATCTTTGCAAGAGTTTTTGACTTGAGCTTTAACCACTGAGAACTATATGTTCGTGTTCCCTTTTATATGCTTAGAGCTTTGTGGTGGACTGAATTACCATCCTGCTATATACTTATGGAGCTCTAGACATTTTTAGACTACAACCAGGTTTCTTTCTGAGCAGGAACCTCTATTTTCTCTTCAACTCGTGCATTTACTCTCTTTACCCTAAAGTCTTTGTGGTGACTCTGAAGATTTTTTTTCTAGCGCATTTTAATCACATCTGTGGACAAAGAAAGCAGATTGCTTCGACAGCAGTTCCCCACTACCCTATCTGGGAATTGTAAAATGACAGTTGGCCATTGCCACAAACAAGCAATCCTGATAAAAGCTGTTAGTGCTGTTTTGCACTTGCATAGTTCCTGCTGTTGGTCACAGCTGGAGGCTGAAAGAGCCAACTGGTTCCAGATTCCATAAAGCATGATTATAATAGAGATTATCTCTGTGATTTATTGCCTAATGTGAGAGGTATAACTCTGAGGAACTCTGTATGAATGGAGTTGGATGAGCGTGAATGTGCAAGGCCAGATTTTTTGGCTATCTCTTGCTAAACTCCCATCTTTTCTGACCATTTTCTTACTTTTATCAGTCAACAAATGCTCAGTGTTTCTATACATTTGACCGCAGAATCACAGTGATGTGCATCAACTCCAAATGTCTCTCCAATACAACGTTTCAGCATACTTTTTGGTCCTTTCACCACTAGATAATGGAAACTTCGATTGATACCAAGCGGTTGCTGCCCTGTGATGCCTCTGTTGCCAGGCTCTCTCATTGGCTTTCTCCCCCTGCTGTGCACATGTTTACAAAGAGACATCACCAGCTCACATTAAAGGGTTCAAGTGTTCCCCTCAGGCTGTTGCTATGGAAATAACTCTGCAATGGTCGCTCATTTCTGTTTGATTAATTGTTTTTTCCTTTCTGTTGTGCTGCCCCTTCCAAGACCTCATCATGTGAACGCATTATCTGTAAAACAAACAATCAAACCAGATTAATTTGTTCAGCTGTAACATTTTGTTCGAGTTGTGGGTATTTGTAATTTTGTTGTATTATAATTGAGTAAACCTTGCTTTTAAAGCCATACAAACATAAAGACATCCTTTTCCCAGACATACCTGGACAGAAGATAAGCTTTTTGCCTTTTTCCCTTCTTAAATTGCACCGTGTAGCGCTGAGCTACAGCAACCCACTGGGGCCAATTAGGATGCCAGCAAAGCCAGGAAGTGCATAGCAGATGCTTTTGCCACTACGTGTTTATTAAAATCCAATCTGCGAGGGCCCCTCCAACAGCTCGTTAAACTACCGTTAATCTAATTAGCTCTCACTTGCCACTGTTTTCACCACATTACCAAATACAAGGGCCTCGACTTGCAATTTAGGCTGATTAAGTGGGTCCAATGTTGTTAGGCAAAATCCTGAGGAGGAGCTCCTTGGAGCTGTCAGTCATCATCTAATGTCAAATAAATCAAGTGGTGGCTTTGGGCTTTCGTTCAAATGAAAATATTTGCAATTTGGATGTTTAGTAATGCAAGCCATCCAGTCTGAGAGAACTCCACACAAGAAAGATTATGTATGTTTGTAGTGGCACCGGCAGCAAATTCTTTTCTACATCAGGTCCATACAAGTCCAGCTGATGACCTTTCATGTATTTTAGATTGTAATCTTGAATCTAGACTTCCGGTTCATTACTGTTTGTGCTGGGTTGTGGTTTTTTTTTTTTTTTTTTTTTTTTTTTTTTGATGAGTGCTGCTCTCTGGGTCGGTGCCTGGTTCTACTCAGAGATCTTTGCAGCGACTTTGACATGCAATCCTTGCATGTAGACGGGCAGCCTAACTCAGAGCTGTAATTGCTTCCAGATGAAGGGGTGACTGTTTATATTTTAGGACATATTTTAACTCATCAAGACTTCCCTGTAAAGGGTGACTGTTTATATTTTAGGACATATTTTAACTCATCAAGGCTTCCCTGTTGCATGAGATGATGGAAGACTTCAAGACGAGACGCACACAGTGGTGATTGTAAAGTAGTCGAGGAAGTACAAGATAAGAAGGCCTTTATAAACTGAAACTATATATACACATCAAAAAGCAACTTTGCTTTGCTTTACCAATCTTCTTGTGTTTTTTTTTTAATTCCATTTGTGGTATATACAGACACTTTTAGTTCATAGAACCGTTTGGCTTTGTTTACATTCTCAACCTGAGTGCCAGCGTTTTACGAGACAGCATTACACACAGGTGCGCTCTGAAATGCTAGCTGTTATGTATATAAATGCTTAAAGTGTTCTTTCAAAACCTAAATGTAGCTCCATATGATCCTGTTAAATAAACATAACAAAGATTTTACCATTTTTCCCCAAATCTCACCCCAGCTCATTCGGTGTCTAGTATCTTGGCTAGTAGAAGCTAACCGTTAGCATTAGCAACTCTACAACATGACATAACTCCTTCAGGCTTGTGGCGATAAAACATCAAAGTTGCAGAGTGAAAGAAGGTAGTGGAAGAGTTGCATTGCTTTTAGCCAATCAGAGAAGAGGTGCCCGAATTTCATGAATTAAAATGAGTAAGACACAACATCCTGCCGTTTTCTTCCCCCACTCCTCCAGCTAATTTCTACATCCTGAACCAGACGTTCCAGAGCTTCTTTTTTTCACAGAGAATGACTCAAAAGGTGCTCATTCAGACTGGAGACCACAGCTAATTTGTTGAAAAAAAAAGATAGAATGAGAGCTTTAAAAAACACCATTGTTAGCATGAATTGTCCTGTTGTCTTTGTTGTTTTTGTCACTGTAGGTTTTTAGTGAATCACAGAAACACATTAAGATTAATTCAAAAATAATTATCATCTGTGCAAAATGTTTCAAGTGTTTGTTGACTTTTACTTTTGGGATGAGAGTTACTTTCAGCTACCGTGTGCAGGTGTTTATAATGGAGAATCATGGAGCGGATTTCCTGCCTGGCTCCAAAAGGCACAGAGGCAACGTTAGCAACCAGCTTGTGAATATAATGGAATATTTAACCGCTAAACAGCCAGATATTTCCCCAAGGAGAAGGTGGGAAGCTAAATGCACAAAGAAAATTGGATTCAGATTCATCAGGTGAACAAGAGGCCACGAATAAATGAATAATTAGGCTGCTTTATTTCTGCTGTATGTGGAAATATGAAAAGCATTGCAGTCAGCATCAGTACTTAATAATGACAGAATGTAAGCTTTTACAATCTGTCATAATATCAGAAGTTGTGTCAAAAACAAAAGGAAATCACACGATATAGGTTTTGAAAGTGGTATCCATGCATGAGATACAGAGCACTGCATTACTAATTCATTAAAAAAAGTAATTTATCTGTAACATAAGTAGAATTAGGCATGAATATGAGGTTTCACTTTAGTAAATGTGATATACCTTGGATATTCTATTGTATTTTTAAATTAGTTAATTTATTAGACCATAACTATGTTGACATCTGCTTTGATATTCACCCAGACTGTAATTGTGATATGTTACTATTGCACTGATGCAAAAGTTACTTAAATTTCTCATTTCATAAATTAGTCCCTCCTTGTTCCCAATATAAAATCAGTTCAATGAAATTTGAAGATCAGACATATAAGATTGATTTTCAGGCCTCTGCAGATAGTTGTGTCTGTGAAATATGGAGCATATTTACACTATTGCATTTATTTTTTCATCATATTTTATTATGAAAACACAGAAACTCGATTTTACCCTTCTACTATCTTATCCATCAGTGTCCAACAGAGCAATGCATTAATCATTTATTGTGTAAACGTTGTTCTAATGAATGTCTCGAGAAGCTTTTGATGCAATACAGAGAATGTTTTTACTTTTTGTCGATGAAAAGTGAAGACATGACACACGGTCTTGGTGCTTTTCAGGGATCAAATGATTAATTACACCTTATGTGTTGGAAAATGAACACATGAACATGCAACAGGATGGGAAATAACGACATGAATCAACACCTGGAGGAGTTCTATTTTTATTTTTGCTTACATGGAAGGAGTGGGGCTTCAAACCTATACTGGAACCAGCCACTAGGGAGTGCTCACCACACATCAGCTCTAACATCAGGGTTGCATTGCCAGCTTTTATACATGCTGATGCTTCAGTGAACTCTTCACAACGATCTTCAAGAAATAAAGTACATGATGAACTTTTATTTGTTTAAACTGTTTGTGATTTATTTACTTACATTTGTGAGTAAAACTCCTGATCAAATGAGATAAGATTCATTTCTAAACTGCTGTTTTTAAGAACTTTACACTTGAGTTATGAGGCTTATAAGTCCTTTATTAGGATAGCTATAACAGTTATATGTGAAGAATATGGATTATGATGTTTGAATAACTGAGTATTTTCACAATATTTTGGTTGTAAATTTTAAACAATGCATGTGTAAGGTCATGTTTATGCTTTTTTTTTAATTGATTTAGTAGACCAGGGATTCCCTAAGTGTGGTGCGCGGTGGGGGTGCGAGAGCTGCCGCTAGGGGGTGCGCGAGGTGAAAAGTGTAATGGCTGCGGAGCTCAGAGAAGTCTGTCAAAAGTCACCATTAGCGTAGCCAGAAACTCATTTGTGGGTGGGCCTAAGAAATAGTAAGTGGGCCCAATAAACGTAATTGAAAACAAGTATATTTTGATTGTGTGTGTGTGTGTGTGTGTGTGTGTGTGTGCGTGCGTGAGTGCGTGCATGCGTGTGTGCGTGCGTGTGTGTGTGTGTGTGTGTGTGTGTGTGTGTGTGTGTGTGTGTGTCCTCCCATGTGCCCAAGCTTCATAATAATGATGCTCTCCAAGCTTCAGCACTCTGACCTGCGCACGCTGTCAATAGCAAGATATGTTCCATATTTGATCATTTTTAACGATGTTGGAGAAATCTGAAGGTGGTGAGTCATTCTGGCAGATTGTAATTAACATACTGTCTCATGCAGGTGTTCTAACATTGTAAACCTCACACACAGAACACACAGAACATTGTGGATGTAACAAATAAATCAAGAAATGATTCCCATCTGAGCATTTTAGCATTATTATGTTATTATATTAGCACACTGACTGTGGGACAGCATTCTCAACGTGTCAGGCTATTAACAGCGCGCTGAAGATCTGAAGTTCAGAGTGCGTCTGTCAGAGGTCAGACGCGTTCCAGCGGAACCACGGCTCACGGGTGCACATGTGAGCACATCTGGGCTGGGCAGAAGTAATTTTACAACATTGGTTTAAATTGCGCCAATAACGAGACGCGGTGACTGGAGCGGCTCATGGAGCTGTGCCGTACGCACACACACACACACACACACACACACACATACCGATTCAACAAGCGCACGCTGCGCCGTCAGACTGAAGGCAGAAACGAGCGCTGCCTCCTCCGTGATAAAATCTTTTAAGAGGTTTTATAACAACATTTTTCATTCAAGGTCATATTAAGATATTAGCTTCTATTTTGGGATGACGTATTAAAGTCGAGTCCGCTCCAGCCAGTGACTCCTCATGAACCTGACTACAACTCATGTTACTGCAGCATTTGTTATTCCAGTCCGCGTGGCAGTGGATCGCAGATTCAGCTACACCATAAGACAGCAATAAGTCGGTCTGAGGCAAAAGTGAACCTCATGGCTATTATTACGTCCCCGGCTCTCTAGGAGAGATGAGGAGGGGAGTAATAAAAGTAGTGTGTGGGTGAAATAATAATCAACGTGCTGTGTCACTTAAAAAACAAAGAATTTTATTACAAAACATGGGATATTTACAAAGAACCTAAAAACAATACTAGATACAAAACTGAAGGAGCAACATTCGAAAGGGGAGATGACGTAAAGCGCCAACCCAGAAGGGGATGGTGATAAACAACCGAGAGTATCAAATTTTATACAAAAAAAGGGGAGATCCGAGGTCAAAAGTCTAAAGCCAGTCCGAAGTCAAATTACCAAATGGTCTATTTCCAAAAGTCAAATTCCGAAGTCTTAACAAGCTGTATCAAAAGCAAACGGGGAGAAGAGAATAGTGCAAACTCTGACGAATCGACACTACCCTTGGATCTTCTCGTAGACTGAGGGAGGAGAGCAGCTCTTAACAGCTGCTCCCTGATTACGAGCGATTACTGACACCTGGCACACCAGGAGACAGGCGAGGCAAAGGCCACTGAGGCCATCTTGTGGCTGGAAAGGGACACGGCACGTAACAGCTATAGCTTTTCCATCTTTTCCCTATAGACATTTGATTACGCACAAGTACGTGACCAGTTCAGGTTTACGCAGAGCAGAAGGAAGGATAGAGCTCTGGCCACAGGTTAAACACTCCTGCTTTAAGAAAACCATTAAATTGCATTGTTGATGTGCTACCTGGGCACTCTAAATATTTATTTAAAATTAAATCAAAGGAAATTGTAATGGTATTGAATGTTTATTAATTACTATTTCAAAAATACATAATACATAAACATAAAAATGAAAGTGATGGGGAAAAAGGTCAATCATATTTTTTTAACCCTGTCTGTCGAGTGACTGTTTAGCGTGACGTCTGATTTTGTCATTTATAAATATTATATATATATATATAGCCATGCCCTGATGTGGGGCTGGAGGGTGCGTCGACATGGACATAGAAGGGGTTGCGCAGCTAAATAAGTTTGGGAACCACTGTAGTAGACTATTGAGCTTTGTACCAGCATTGTGTTTTGGAGTCTCTGTGTTCTTTCTTTTAACTATGATGATGCACGCAGTAAATGTTGCTTCTGGACATTTTAATACGCTCTCAAACTGCAACCTGCTTTTATTGTGTCATTTTTACATCTTTTAACCTCTGCTGCTCTCCGTGTCTGCACCAGTTCTGTTCTCGTTATCTGTCCCCTTCTTCCCACATCAGCCCCTCCCTGCCTTTATCTGTCTTCTTTACATTAACTCAGTCTCTTTTTCATTTCATCTCACTTTTTTCCCACTTCTCTCCCAGTTGCTTTCACTTCCTCATTCTCCCTCCCTCACTCCATTTCTCTCTTTTCCTCTGCTGTTTTGATAGTGATGCAGTTATCAGGCTGTCAATTCTAATCTTGTCTTGCCAGTGCAGTGCTGTCCATTCAGAATTACAGCTACTCTCCCTCCTCCTCTACTCCTCCTGTGCTCCCTCCCCCTCTCTTCACTTACCATCTCTTTCTCTCTCAGACAACAGAAACGCTGATGGGATGAGCAAGCAAAGGCTGACACTGTAGTTCAATCTTTTTCTCCTGCTAAATTAGAAAGCTGTGGACGAAATATATTTAGACCTTTCTGCTCTGCAAAGGACATTCTGGTCTTACCTGGTAACAGTTTATTTGCTATTAAGCTGCATTGCAGATTTAAAAGGGTGGCTCTTTTTTGCACTATAAATGTCAGCATCTAAATGCTTACCTGGAGAGAACTTGACTGGAGAAATTTTGGCAACATTTGTAAGGTGCTGTGCTTTCATAAGATGCACATTTTATTATGTTTTACATGTTTTTTGTTCCTGTTTTAGATGTAGCACATGATAGATTCAGTTATAGTGCACAAATCAGCCACAACATGGATGGTCTTCCATTATGTGAGGTGCATTACAATAGATGGACTATGGTTCTGAATGTGCACATACCCTCCATTTTTAGGTTGTGGCGGTTAACCTTTGCATTTCATGGTCTTCTCCAATGCTACACGGTTTATCATTTTAGTTGAAAAGGGAAATGTAGAGTCAGTGATGAGAATATAGCCACACTGCGGGGGCCTATAAGAGCACCAGCATGGCTTTGAAATCTTAAACTAGCACCAAACAGTTTCCTGCTCCTAAACCCTACTGGTTGAAAGTGGAATTACAACTGTCGTAAACAAACTTGCTGCAGCCTGCTATAGCTAGTGCTAACACAAGCCAACTACTACTAAAATAAACCATGAAGTAAAAAAGATCGACACTGTTGGACAAAAAATATTATTACTTACAAGTTCAGTAGCAACAAAGCCAGGTCACCATCAGTTTGATTTTGTAACATCCTTTAGCTTCCTCAAATTAGTGTTGGCCGTTCCGATGTCCGCTCTGGTTTTAGCGCTTTGCTTCGCCTCCAAATACATTGCTCTCTTAATTTTACTTCCAGGCTCCACCATGATGCCAACAGAAAAAGAAAACTTTTTTCTTCTTGTGCTTTGAATTTATGATCCACGAACTGAAAATGCTAACTGCTAGCATTACAGCTAACAACGTAAATGTAGTTAATAGGTCGTCGTAGGACACCTACCCGCTCCACAAAACTAGTGCGGTTTTTGGTCAGCAGAGAGCTACAGAGTGTGTCAAATATGAAACTTTGGTCAAGTTTCTAACTCAACAATCACTGAGATCAATGTTAAAGCTCTAGCTTAAAGTGAAAAAAAACTATTGGTTGATACTTTAAAATAAGGTTAAGCACCTAGCCAACACCCCATCACACCATTAGCTTTGAATTAGAATAGCAGCACACACACACTTAGAGAAAAGGAAGAAGAAAATAAAAAAAAGTTACAGGCAAACACACATAGGCAATAAGCTATTATTGTAACCTTCAACCATAAAAACAACGAATAAAAAGGAAAGTTGTGTGTACAGAACTATGTAGCTTAAGGGACAAAGACATACATCAGGTATTGCACAAGTACTGAACACATACTGAATTTTGCATTAATGTTATTGAGTAACATGATAATGCCAGTACCAGTTAAACTGAGGAGTTATACACTCCTAAGGCAGAGGGGAGGAATGACCAATAGCAGTGTCCTGTTTTACATCTGGAATGTCTTAGTCTGCCACTGAATAACCTGTCCATGGCCTACACAGTGGGATGCAGTGGGTGGGAGGGGTTTTCCCCAGCATCCTCCTTTCACACATCTCCTTAACTGAATCTAGTTGACCGCCCAGAACTGAGCTAGCTTTTTTAACTATATCTTGTTCAGTCTTTTCCTGTCTTGGTCAGAGCTGCCTGCGGCCCAACAGACCATAACAGAGTGGATATCAGAGCCAACAACAGAGTGATGAAAGGATTTTAGCAGATTGGAATAAACTCCAAAGAACCTCAGACTCCTTAGGAGGTGGAGGTGGCTTTGGCCTTTCTTATGCAGAGCATCTGTGTTGTTGGACCATTTCAGATTACTGTTGAGGTGAACACCCAGGTACTTAGAGATATCCACCACCTCAATGTCTGCACCCTGGATATTTACTAATGAGTGAGGAGGAGTGTTTCTCTGAAAGTCAATCACCATTTCCTTTGTTTTACTGGTGTTCAAGCAAAGGTGGTTATGCCCACACCTGTCCAAAAAGTCTATGTACTCCAGGTCATTCCCCCCAGACAAATGGCCAACAATGGCCGAGTTAGCATGGTTGTCTGCTTGTATCTGCATCATGATGCTGTTTGAGGAAGTTGTGCCTGACCATTCATCTGTCTCTCTCACAATGCCTAAAAAGTTAGACCTCTAAAACTACAAGTTCCAGAATGCACTGGGGCAGGATGCCCTCTCACAAGCCCAGCAGCCTGTCTTCTCAGCTGCAGCTGTCATCTCACTGATCCTGCTCCATTCAGTCTTGAGAATGCTCACAGCTTTCCACGACTGCGAATGATGATGTCAAGTGTGTTCCTTGAGCTTGGTCCCATTCCCGTGTTAAAGGGAGGAGGCTTGGGTTTGATTAGCAACTAGTAATGATAAAGATGTCAAAAACTTAACACAAGAGATTATAGTAGCATCAGTCTAAAATATCCAAAGTAAACATCAGGATTTTAGTAGGTTAGATTAAAAGAACTGCAGCCCTTCTCCATGTTGGATCAATAGAAATCCTCAGAGAATAAGATATCTCTTCAGTGAAGGCTTTAGAAAGTAGACCAGACTGTTTCATATGAATCAGGAGCATAAAGATCTTCTTTTCTCAGTTTATAAAAACTGAGCTCGTTACTTTTCTCTGCAGCTAAAGAAAAACAAAACACTGAAAAAATGCTGGATATTATTGCAGTTGTGGGAATATTTCACTACCGTTAACCAGCATTAAGTCATGGCAGCAGATTCAGTGGATATCTTTCACATCAAGAACATTCTTTGTGCTTTTGCTTTTATTATGAAGAGCACAAAACATTTCATTTCCAAGTGATTAAGTCCTAAAACAAGTCTGCGACCTGCAGCTCCAGAGCCACAAGTGGCCCTTTGGACTCAATGAATCTTAATAATTTTGGCAACAAATGATAAATAATAAATGATAAATGACCCGCACTTGTATAGCGTCTCTCAGAGTAAGGGCTCCAAAGCGCTTTACACTACAGTGTATCATTCATCCATTTACACACACATTCACACACTAATGATGATGAGCTACGATGTAGCCACAGCTGCCCTGGGGCACACTGACAGAGGCGAGGCTGCCAAGCACAGGTGCCACCGGTCCCTCCGGCCACCACCAGCAGGCAAAGTGGGTTAAGTGTCTTGCCCAAGGACACAACAGCAGAATTCTCTTGTCCGGAGCTGGGATCGAACCTGCAACCTTTACATTACTGGACAACCTGCTCAACTTGTTGAGCTACTGCTGCCCAATGATGAAAAACTAACTTGTGTTTTTAATTATAGATTTAATAGTAATTGCAGTTTTAAGCAAGGGCACATAAAAGTCAATTATTTACAGTTTTTTTTTTTAATAAAATAAGTCGTGTTGAGCCTTCTTCACAACATTTTATTCTTTTCCCAGGCTTATTGAAATTTAAATGCATGTTCCTCAACCAGAGAATAAATAAATTTTTTATTCAACGTTTAAAAAAAACTATTGGTTGATACTAAAGGTCTTCTTTTTTTCTCATTGACTGTTACTGTTTATAGCTTTTATGTGTCATTTGTGTTCACATGAATTCACGTGAATTTTCCTGGATATTATTGAGCCTTCTGTGTTTTTTTCCTGTCTCTCCATTAAGTTTGTCGTCAGTTTGTTCTATTTCACTTCAAAGACTTGGTTGAACAGATGTTCTTCCAAATGTCGGTCTTCTGCCTCATTGCCTAAAAGTGAAGGGTGATTATTTTTTAATGAAACCACACGTGTGCACACATGTGCACGTGTGTGCACGTGCAATGATTGTAACCTGTAATCCGTGGAACATACAAAAAATTAGGTTGCAGAATGGGAACCTTCATTAATTTCTGCATCTCAAAAGCCATTTTGAAGTTTTTTTGTAGTTGCTAAATGTTTTCCTGGACCTTGAATTTAGATGAGTTCATTTCATGCAGCGTGTTGTTTGGTAAATGCTTCCACCAAACCAAAGCCCTTTTCTGTTTTCGATAAGTGTGCGCTAAATAAAAATGAACGTCTTTAAATATTCTCTAGCTGTTTTTTAATGAGTTGCTTCCCCCTCTGCTCGGTTTGAACGCTTAACCCTCTCAGGCTCAAAATACGTTTAGATAAAAGGACGAACAACTAAGTCCTTCAGGGGTACTTCTGAGTGAAAAAATGCTCATGAAATACGTATGTGGAGTAACCAGGTAGGTAGGTTTTAACTGTTGCAAATCTGCAATGCCTGCCTCCAGAGGGTTAAACCCTGGATCAGTGGATGATGAAAGGAGCTCTCGAAAATGTTTAAAGTTACATGATGAAATAGCTGGGCAGCCTTGGAGATGATGTCCCTTTGCCAAAAATAAAAGAAAAAAAATGAGCATCAGTAATTTACCACTTAGAGCTCTGAATGCCTTATACAGAAAGAGATATTTGGCCTGATGCCTTTATTTAATCCTGTCTACATTTCCTACGATTTTGTTTCCTGTCTTTCTGACAACAAAATCAGGTCAGACCGTGTTTTAATGATCAGATCAACACGATCAAGGCATCGCTCTTTATTCTTCCTCTTTTTCATGTGCTTGACACGTTCTCTCCAGTGCAAAGATGCCAATTTCCATATAGAATCACAACTAGAAGCAGGTGACCTGGATTTGACTCTCAGTCAAACCCCAATCCAGGAATGAAAACACGTATTAGACCGTGTACATCATGTAGATCTTACTTTTGCAGAATTCAAGGAGATTGAAGAGTAGCTTTTTGAACATTCGGTGCAAAACATGTTTAATTTATGTCTTGTGGCGTCATCAGAACATTTTTTTATGATTCTTAACTGTTAGCACAAAAGATGTCAGTGATTTCACTTCTGGGTGCTTGTTGTCTGGTGTATTCCAAAGGTGAATGCATTTGTTTGACGGTTGGGGTTGAAATGTGTTTTCTTTTGCTTTTGTGTTTTTTACCCTGTTTTAAATGTTTTCTGTCACCACTGACAGGCACTTTCTGCCATCTTTAAGTATAGGAGCGTGACTTTAGGTTAAGGTTAAGAGATTCCATGTGGTTTTTATAATGTGTCAAATAATCAATATTTAACCTGATTCGAGCAGCAACATTTTTTTTATACTTTGTCTTTTATTTCTGTTTCCAGATAAGCAGCGAGAAACGATCCTCAGCAGAAATGATGAAGCCCAAACCCAAACCTCAGAAGAAGAAAAAGAAGAAGGACCCCAACGAGCCTCAGAAACCCGTTTCGGCGTATGCGCTCTTCTTCAGAGACACCCAAGCAGCCATCAAGGGCCAAAACCCCAATGCCACCTTTGGGGACGTCTCGAAAATTGTGGCTTCCATGTGGGATAGCCTTGGAGAAGAACAGAAACAGGTATGCTAACATAAGTTGGGAAATTGCATTGAGATTCCAAGTCATGAAATATGGACAATTAAATACATTCATCAAACTATAGTTCTGCTCAAAGACTATAGATCCCACAACTAAAGAGAGGACTCCAGTAGATTGTATTCATTACTTAAAGCCTAAATAGTCCAGTATCATGTAGTTACCACTAGAACCTTGTTTTCCTCTCATCTTTATGCATCAAAGTATTTTTTATGTAGTCATCCAGACTTCTGAGAACCTGCCACAGCTCTTCTGTAAATTTCCGCTGTGTCATTTTTCAGTCTGCATGAGATGCCCGGCCAACTCAGTCACGTTGTAATGAGAGCTCAGCAGGAGCCCAACCATCTGCTGCAGGAACCCTTTTTCGTTTTGTCATAGACGCATCAGGTCCCTACAACTGTGAGTGACTGGCATGCTGCAGAAAAAATTCAGGTTCAGTGCCTTTATCCTGATCAAACTGCAGGATGAATAAAAATTCTAATCTGCAGTGTGTTGGAAGTCTAAGACATTTTGTTTGAAATACAAAGAAAGAATGAGACGTTATGTTAATAAAGAACCCCTAAAATTGATAAAATAGTCTTAAAGACGAAGTTCACTGAGGAGCCGTTTTTGCTTGTTATTTTTGAGATATGATCTATCACTCTTGAGTCAAACATTCAGGCTAAACTTAAAGTAGTCTCCTACCCCTGTTTCCTACATTAGCCACTGATAGAAAATAGACGAGGACACACTGATTAGAAAAGCCACTCGGATCTACGTCACGCCAATGGTGGCCTCAAGGGGTGGCCAGGGGTGGCTATGGCCACCCCTAGAAAATTGCTTCCCCCTCCCCCCAGCAAGAGTCAGTGTTAATAAATCATATTAATGTTCACTCAAACAATAATTGATCTTATTTATTCAAGACATAATTGTAAAACAAAAAATAAAATTAAATTAATGAGTAAGAAATTATCAGAATAAAAAAACATGTTTCTGCTTCTCACCATTTCAAATAAGAAACACAGCAACAGGTGAATTAAACAAAAAGTGAATTAAAAATACAATTTGAAATAACATTTTTATTTACTGAAACGTCTTTTTCTGAAAATTTTGTGCTTGTAAAATTTAAGTGAAATGTTTTAGATACGTACTGTTTTTTTTTTTTTTTATTATTATATATAAACAAATAAAGGAGCATTGCAATACATTGCCACAGGCTAAACTCTCCCAGAGTTACCACAAGGACCAATTTGGCATGCCACCCCAAAAATGTCTTTGGATCTGTCTGGCCACCCCTAGTAAAATTTTCTGGAGGCGCCCCACGTCACACTAAAAATTAGCATTCATGGACTCGCATATCTTGGCTCATGACAGGGGTAAGCTATGTTGACTTAGCATCCAGGAGAGAGCTGAGAGCATCTAAGCTAGTAGAAGCTAACCATTAGCATTAGCAAGTCCACAACATGGCAGAACTCCTTCAGGCTTGTGTTATCTGTGGAGATACAAGATCAACGTTGCAGTGCAAACAGAATCAGTGGTAGACTCGCGTTGCTGTTAGCCAATCAGAGGCGAGATGCCCGCCTCTGCGCCTTCTGCTCCCCACATCTGGCTTACTTCTAGTTTCTGAAACACTAGCGCCAGAGCTTTTTTCTCACTGAGCTAGTTCTCACAAGTCATTCATTAGACCACTGCAGATGTGTTTAAAAAAACAAATGAACTTCATCTCTAAAGAAAAAAAAATCATGTTTATTTGCACTTTTTTAGGATTTCATAAATTCATACTCAAATCAGCAGTAACGTCTAGCGAAGTCAGTGTGATTGAATTTTCAAATATTCACATTGAAAGCAGAATATGTTTTTACATTTGATGAGCAAATGTTTTAAAAGATCATGCAGGGATTGCTGAGGACAGAACAGAGTTAGCCTGGCCTGCCAGACTCCTTCTCTGTTTAATTCTGCACAGAGAAAGGCAGAATTAAACAGAGGACGAGTCTGGCAGGCCAGGCTAGAACAGAGTATAGCCTAATAGTGAAGCTAAAAAGCTGGCAAGGCAGCTAGAAGAAGCAGAAGTTGCACAATTTGTTCACTGGATGTCTCACATTTAACAGCAGAGTTTAGATGCATTCGAAGCAGAGCCGAGGCTGAGACGATCTTAAAATCATTTAGTAAAAAATAAAATGCTCATGCAATATGGAACTAGTGTTTATAAAACTTCATTTTTATTTTATTTGTCACAAATACACTTGTAAAACATTTTAACATGGTTTTAAAGTGGCTACTCTTTTTGCATTTTCAGAATAATTCCTCTTAATTGACATAAATGCGGAGCATGCACAAACATTTTGGCACCACCGATAGATGGCATGGATGCTTCAGCAGGCGAGCAGCCTTTTGTTGTCATTATCTTTTGTGTAATTACCAGAACATTGCTGTGAGTTACAGCTCACCTTAATGAGCTCTTCTCTTTCTAAAGATAATCCATCCGTTTATCCCCACTCCCTTGGCTCTCATTAAAATGATTTTCTTTCTAAATTTAATTCAGCTGAAGGGAGGGAGAGACGGGAGTGGGGGAGTATTCTGAGCAACAATGGCCATAAAACAGTCTGAGACTAACAAAGTAGGGCACTTTACAAGTGAGCAATGGTCAATATGGGAAAAATATACATATGTCTTGGGAGGTCTCAGTAGACAAGGAATAATATGTTCTGCACTGAGTAAATATGCTTGGAAGATATTCACTAATGCACTCCTGCAAATTCAAATAATCACATTAGAAATGAGGCATGAAGCATGCTTTAAAATCACAAAGCAAAGGTTTCCTTCACCTTCTAATCAAAAATATAAAGTTAGTATATAATAAAAGGCAGACTCCAGCTCTGGGAAGCTCATTTTTCCTTTTCCCTCCATTATTCCTCCCTACCATGCATCTTCATTTGCCCTCTGACAAGTTGAGATGTGCAAAGTTCTCCTTTCTCTTTATTTATATTTCTCGCCTGCTATTTTGATCCTGCCTAGAATACACAATTAGTGATCCCCTTCCACTATTGTCTCATCCTTGGATTTGGCTGAAGGGCATCTTGGCTATACAGAAGGAGCAGTCTATTCTTTTAGTTGCTATTTAATGTCACCTCCTGCTCTGAAGTGATGAATAGAAAACACCAATGATGACAGCACTGTACAGTAGGAGGTCATGATGTTGAGTTTCATGAGTGCTTAAGCCCTCGTAGATGTCTTTCAGTTGTGTAAATGTGTTGTTTAACTGCTAGAAAATGTACTTTTATTTGTTTAATTAATGTTGTTTTGTCACTTTCTGTTCAGACATTTGAGGAATTTTTGGCAGAATCATGGTTAATGATATTAATGTTATTCGTTCATGAAGCTATCCACTGCAGGCATGTCCAAAGTGTGGCCCGGGGGCCAGCTGTGGCCCTCGAGATGATTTCCTGTGGTCTTTAAATGCAATTAAGTTGTTGATCAAGGCAAAAAATGTTAACATTTAATAGGAAGATTGTAACTAATGTGAGTTTTATTTTCAAGTAGTAAAATTAAAAAAAACAATGAAATAAATTTATAAAATTTTCAGTAAAAAAAATGTGTGGCCGACTTTTATCTAGGGATGTTTGATTTGGCTTGTTTAAAATGGTAACTGGCCTGTATTTGATATAGCGCCTTCTAGAGTCCTGGAACCCCCCAAGGTGCTTTACAACACAATCAGTCATTCATCCATTCACACACACATTCACACATTGGTGGTGATGAGCTACGATGTAGCCACAGCTGCCCTGGGGCGCACTGACAGAGGCGAGGCTGCCGAGCACAGGCGCCACCAGTCCCTTCGACCACCACCAGCAGGCAAAGTGGGTTAAGTTTCTTGCCCAAGGACACAATGACAGTGACAGACTGAGCGGGGCTCGAACCTGCAACCTTCTGATTACGGGGCGAATACTTAACTTCTGAGCCACCGTCGCCCCAGATATACGCTACAAACAAACAAAATCTCAAAAACTATGCCTCAAATCTGTCATACACTGCCCAACCAAAAAAAGGTCGCCACCTGGATTTCACTAAGCAAATGGGTAAAAGCCTCCTATTGGATAATTACTGCATGGGCAGTTATCTTTCAGCTAGCAACAAGTTATGTAACCCCAACTGGTGCAATGAGTTGCTTCTCATTTCTTAAATCATGTGGAAAGACACATCTGGTGGTCGTGGAAAATATGTTAGTCTGTGTGAGAAAGGTCAGGTCATTGGCATCAATCAGAGAAAACATCTAAGGAGATTGTAGAAATGACCAAAACTGGATTAATAACTGTCCAACGCTTTATTATAAACTGGTCTGATGAGTCCAGATGGACCCTGTTCCAGAGTGATGAGTGCATCAGGGTAAGAAGAGAGGCAGATGAAGTGATGCACCCATCATGCCTAGTGCCTAATGTACAAGCCTGTGGGGGCAGTGTTATGATCTGGGGTTGCTGCAGTTGGTCAGGTCTAGGTTCCGCAACAGGATGTGCCCCATGAATGAGGTCAGCTGACTACCTGAATATACTAAATGACCAGATTATTCCATCTTCCCTGATGGCACGGGCATACCAAGATGACAATGTGAGGATTCATCGGGCTCAAACAGTGAAAGAGTGGTTCAGGGAGCATTAGACGTCATTTTCACACATGGACTAGCCACCACACAGTCCAGACCTTAACCCCATTGAGAGTCTTTGAGATGTGCTGGAGAAGGCTTTGTGCAACGATGAGACTCTACCATCAGTAGCTTGGAGCAGCAGTAGCTCAACAGGGTGAGCGGGTTATCCAGTAATCGGAAGGTTGCAGGTTTGATTCCGACTCAGGACAGAGAATTCTGCTGTTGTGTCCTTGGGCAAGACACTTAACATTCCTTGCCTGCTGGTGGTGGTCAGAGGGACCGGTGGCGCCAGTGCTCGACAGCCTCTCCTCCATCAGCGTGCCCCAGGACAGCTGTGGCTACATTGTAGCTCATCCCCACCAGTGTGTGAATGTTTGTGTGAGTGGATGAGTGATACACTGTAGTGTAAAGCGCTTTGGATTCCTCTGACTCTGAAAGGCGCTATACAAGTGCGGGTCATTTATCATCGATGCAAGATCTTGGTGAAAAATTAATGCAACTCTGGTTCGAAATAAATCATGTGGCTTTGCAGAAGCTTATCGAAACAACGCCACAGCGAATGCATACTGCAACCAAAGCTAAAAGCGGTCCTACTAAATGTTAGTGTGTGTGACCTTTTTTTTGGGGGGGGGGGGGGGGGGGGCAACTTTTTTTGGGCTGGGTAGTGTGTTTTGACATTTTGAGCAAAAAGGGAAATAGCTGAGAAGTTGGACGTATAATATGGCCATGCTATGTGCAAAAACCAATACAGACAATTTTTGGCATTACGTTTTAACGATATCATCCAACAATGTTGGTTGTTGATCATTTCAGGACATCTCTTATTTTTAATAAATATTTATAACTTTTACACAGACACATTTAAAGATGCAGGACAATTACATTTTGTCAGTGTACTTTAATTACTAAAGAAAGCTACATCCTTATCATAGAATGTTTGAGTACCTTGAAAGCACCACTGCTATCACACTAAAGACTGGCACAAGCAAAACGCGTACAAAGGGATGGGATAGATGCCAAATGACAACAACCATTTTGGTTTAGCACGGATGTCAGTGCACTGAAAACGTTATTGTGGAGCTGAAGAGAGCAGCAGAAACGAGAAGTTCCAGTTCATTTCTTTAGGTGGATTGGAATGGAAATGATGTGTTGCTACAATAGAGGCAGACACATTGAGATGAGGGAGTATTAGTGTCATGATGAGGAAATAGAGGTGTTCTGTACCATTGGCTCTGATGGAAAGGGAACCATTACTGACATGTTTGTGTGGATGGCTGTGTGTGTGTGTGTGTGTGTGTGTGTGTGTGTGTGTGTGTGTGTGTGTGTGTGTGTGTGTGTGTGTGTGTGTGTGTGTGTGTGTGTTCAGACATGTTTCTGCACCTTACTGACCATGTCAACCTTTCCTCTCACCTGAAGTCTCCTCTTTTGATAGTCTTTATGTTATTTTTTTCACAGGGTTACAAGAGGAAAACCGAGGCAGCTAAGAAAGAGTATCTGAAAGCCCTGGCTGCGTACCGAGCCAGTCTGGTTTCTAAGGTAACGCTCATGACACACACAGGCTCTGGCTAAGACTGATGATGGATTGGATGGAAAATCCTTCCTAATGGGCTGGGGTGGGGTACTATGGGGAGGGGGTGGGCTCTTCGTTGGATGAGACAGCGGTATTGAAGAGGTAGGAGGGGTCTTATGCCAAAAAAAAATGCTGCATTTGGAAACTGATTTCCATAGGATGTAAATAGGGTTTGCCTTTTGTAGCTCATGTGGTGACAAAATATAGCAAGAGAACGCAGTCACGCTTAAGTATGGACATATCGTCAATCAAAGTCTTGCATTTTTTGAAGGACTACATATTTCCCTGCCATCATTTATGCCAGATTTTATGCCAAAATAGTTGTATGTTGAGGTACGGAAACAACTTTATGCTCAATTTATTTTAGCACATGAACCAAATGTTGTTAATGACATTTATTTTCGTTTACTAATGTTCACCAGCTGTAGGGTCATCTTCATTTGGATTAAATCTTGACTTTCAGGAAGTTTTGTCAAAGTCCGTCCAGGATTTAATTTAGCTAAAAGTCAAACACACAGGCAAAAACATTACCTATTATGGGTAAAGTCACATTACATAAATCTGCTGTATTTTGTGTGTGTGTGTGTGTGTGTGTGTGTGTGTGTGTGTGTGTGTGTGTGTGTGTGTGTGTGTGTGTGTGTGTGTGTGTGTGTGTGTGTGTGTGTGTGTGTGTGTGTCCTGAACTCATCTCACACCTTACTCATGCAGTTCTATTGATTTTCTTTGTTCACCATCTACAACAGGAAGTACATCGCAAAACAACACAGGAAATCATTGGATTGCTTCTGTTTCCACCTCTGACACTTAGCTGCTAATTCAGATCTATGACATGCTTTTTGTTGTCCAGTGAATGATGGTGTCTGGTGCACATCAGCGCTGTATCGCAGGAACTAGAGAAAGCGAGGAAGAGGGCTGAGGATTGCATTGTTTAGTGCCGCCTTGTATTAACAGCACACAATATAGTGTGGGGAAGATTCCCTTTGTCATTCCATTTGTTCTGCAGGCAAATAGCCTCATTTCTCTGCCTAAGGTCCTGCATATTTGTATGTGTGCATGTATGTAGGTGTGTGTGCGTGCACAAGTGTGTGTGCTGCTCTCCTTTTCTCATCTATCTGTCAAGGTGTCTATTGATCATTACCTCAGCCCCAGCTCTTTTCATACAAATGGGCTCCATTACCTTCTAATCAACACTGATGGCTGGAGATGAGCAATCTGACAGCTCATCACAGAGGCCTGGGGAGAGTGGAGGTAGAAGAGGGGTGGTGCACCTGCTCGCTGTCCTGACAGCAAAAGGTCAAGGTTGCAGGATATTGGTAGAGTTTGGTGTTTTCTCTTAAAGCAGAGCAACTTATTTCAGTCCCGTACCTGTTTCACTGTCTGCCTGTCTGTCTGCAGGAACGTGTGAACCGCTGCTAAATGACTACTGAAAGCTGTCAGGACAGAAACATTTTCAGTTTTTTATAGTATCAGTGTGCATAAATTTACCTTTTGTTGTTTTCAGCTGTCAGATATCTCCTCCAACTGTTGTAAAAGAAACGCCAAAGACAAATAAAAGGCTAAGATAAAAATACTTGATCAGCACTGATGATGCTGATCCTTATTTGAAAAAACAATCCCAGTAATTTTCTGTTAAGTGTCACTATTGTATTGTTTAACTTGAATTATTGGTCATCTTGCATGGATTTGACCAAGAGACAAAGATCTCTGGATGTATTTTTTAAACCCGATTAGACTTAATCATTAAATGAATGAATGAATGAATGAATGAATGGATGGATGGATGGATGGATGAATGAATGAATGAATGAATGAATTAATTAATTAATTAATTAATTAATTAATTAATTAATATTTTGGACTGGTCATGTGAGGCATAGTAGAGTATAGCCGCTGCTTCTCCGCACTAAAAGGAGCCACCTTCCTGTGGTGGTCGTTCAGGCTGTCCTGCCAGCAGGAGGCTCCTGCGTCGACCCAGGACACATCGGAGCAAGTGCATCTCCAATTTGGCCCGGAATCTCCTTGGGATCCTGCCAGAGGAGCTGGTGGAGGTGGCCGGGGAGAGGGCTGTCTGAGATGCTCTACTTGAGACACAGGCCCAGATAAGCAGAGGAAAACAAACAAACGTACTGCAAACGTGCACATTTTTGTCACACATTGCCATAATTTAATCACCCAAAGATATCTCAGACTTCTCACTCTTTCTCGCTGATGAAAACTAACTTTAGATGGTTTTGAGATAAGTTCCAGACGCCCAAGACAAATGCAATTTAAAATAAATACTTGCACATGTTCCATGCTATAGTTCTTTTTTTAAACACAGCGCAGTTTTGTTTACCTGTTTTCCCGCTACGTTTTGGGGAAACAGGTAAACAAAACTGCTCTGTGTTTTAAAAAAGAACTACAGCATGGAATTAGTGATACGACACAGCAAGAACACACCTAAGACTTGCACGTGTTTTTTTAGGGTTAGGGCTAGGGTTCATGCAAGCCTGACAGAAGACATTAAGAACCTTTGTGAATGTTTCAATAAATGTTTTAAAAAAATTCTTGCAAACAGTCAAACTCCATTGATACACTGACTTTAGAAAGAGCTGTAATGTACTCCACGGTGAGCAAAATAATCTCTGCAGTAGTCGTGACTGCCTCATTTATCACTTATATTTTAATGGGTATTTGATGAAAGCAAACGTTTGGACACATTCTGGAATTTTCCTCATGAATATTGTTTGCAGAATTTCACCAACAGTTGCAGCCCAATGAGATTCTGGCTTTAGGTTGAGTTTACTATTGAGATGGAGTTGAGTCCAGATGGTGGGAGCTGCTGCTGATGGGAGAAGCTGTTGCTATGGGGATCGTTGGTTTCAACATCAGCTCTATGCACTTTAAGTTGACTTGTGTTTTACCAGCAAAGTTTTGAGTAGACGCTTCTTAAGGATCTCCATATTTAAATATTTTTGTTCTAATAAGGTGTTATTTTTTATTCCGCAGACATACAGTGACCCTGAACCTAAAAGTGCCCAACAACCCAGCCAGCCCAGTCACCTGCTGCCCCCCAAACAGCCCCTGTACAGCGTGCCCCCCCAGCCTTCTTCACCCTATCTAGGCCCGCCGGGCTCCTTCCCTCTCTCAGAGCTCCAGAGCTACGGCGGGCCGCCCCGCCACACCCTGGCCCCGACCCTCAGCCAGTCCCAGATGCTCCCACCCAGCATGAGTGCCTCACCCCCAGCACCCTTCCAGATCAGCCCGCCTCTGCACCCCCACGCTCAGCTCTCCCTGCACCAGAGCTCCCTGCTCAACCAGCCAATCCGAATGCAGCAGTCACAGCCAATCATCTCACACCAAATGGGGCTCCAGACATCTCTGAACTCCCCTCCTCTCAGCCAACAGGTTGGTGATGTGACACACAAAGAAATACGTCGTGTTACATTTTGATAACATTAGTCAAAACTTAAATCAATAAAAACCTGCTCAGATCCACATTTTACAGGTTTCAGCACGAGTGTCTGCTATTATCCCTGTACCGATATTATCGGCTGATATTGGCATTTCGTGTCAGTTTTTACTTGTTTAATGAGACAAGGTTTACATATCATGAACAAATTTTACATCAAAATCTTCGGCTACTTTTCCTCCCACTCAAAATGTCAAAATACAACAGATTTGATGTAGGTGTTGAGTTTTTGTTTGCTTGTTTAAATGGTGTAGCTGGCCTAACTTAAAGTACCGTAATTTCCGGACTATAGAGCGCACCTCAATATAAGCTGCACCAACAAAAAAAAAAAGGTTTTCTACACACACGCCGCACTCAAATACAAGCCGTGGCGCAGCAGCCACATGCAGGTCTCCGGCGCACAGCGCATGTACGGCCATAACATAAGATAATTAGACAGAAAGACGCTACACGGAGGTTGTTCGTTGTTGTTTTAATTCAACAAAACGAGTTCTAAACACGGGTGAACGTGCCTGCAAGTTTAGAAAAGAAAACAGCACTGATAGCATTCATATTTCTGGATGGTTATAAAATAAAAACAGAACTGACACGTTATTACCGGTAATTTGCATGCATGTTTAGAAGAAAAGAACAGCGCTGACACAGCATTAGTAAGCCCCGGATGATTAGAAAATAAAAACTGCACACAAAACATGCCTGGTTATGGGCTCGACACACGGGAGGCGACATCGCCTCTCCTCCATTCATTTTCAATGAGACATGCGCGACAAAGCGATAATCGCGGGTCTCCCTTCTACTGAGCGAAATGCGAAAAACGTGCGTGTGAAATTTTGCGCTCGTGCACGTGTCGTGCACAGGCGACCCAGCGGCGTGATCCAAGAAAGTTGAAATATTTTCAACTTTTCATCGCTGTCGCTCGGACGAGGACCAATCAACGGAGGTTTCATTCACTGACCAATGAGCGGACAGGATGCTCCGTACACCTCCGAGCAAACATGGAGGAAAAGTTGATTATTATTATGTTTTATAGTAAAATCAGAAGTAAGATTTCACATAACTCTAGCAGCACCTTGTGAAACATCATATCTACCACTTTATTAACTCTGAACCACTTAAATAACCTTAATTCCCTCCAACCTGACACAGCCAATCAAAACAATGGAAGTTTCAATTTCACCGTGGAACAGAATGCGTAGACGGCTTTGCCGCTGGCCGCTGCTGCGGGTCGCTTCCCGTGTGTCAGGTAATGAAAGCGACAGCAACGAATTTCGCTGAGCACGGTCGTTTGTGGCCTCCCGTATGTCGAGCCCCTTAGTAAATAAAACACTTGCCTACCAGAAGAAGTCATTTGCTCTCATCTTCCTCTTGCGCACTAAAGCCATTAAAGTCCTCTTCTTCAGTGTCGGAGTTGAACAGCCTCAGAAGAGCTTCGTCACATACCTTTTCTGTGGCGATGTCAGTGTCGCTCTCCGTGTTGCTGTCATCATCCCCGGGTGAAGCTGGCTTGAATGAGTTCTTCTCGCTGCCGTCTCCAGCGCCGAACCGTGGATTCATGCATGCCAAGCTTACGTGCAGCAGCACTGTTTCCCTCCTTTACTGCCAGATCGATGGCCTTCAACTTAAATGTGGCAACATATGAACTCATACATGTAGTTACCATGATGAGGGGGTATGGATTTGAAACAAAAATTCTTCGTCGTGCCGGCTGCTTGCATGTGCTAAATTAAAATGAGCACTTTCTTCGATTTCCACTTTTGACTTCCACCTGTTTCACTTTCTGCTAAAGCGCCCCCTGGCAGGTGAAGGAAAATCTTCAGTAAAGCCACACATCATTATAGGCCGCATGGTTCAAAGAGTGGGAAAAAAGTTGCGGCTTATAGTCCGGAAAATACGGTATTACCATGTTATACACAGATTTTTTTTTAAGTTTAAGCATGTGTTATAGGAAGTATGTGACGGTAGTTACCTAAAATATTTAGTTTTTCTTTTGTTATGAGGAGATAAAAGGGTTGGAAAAGGGTAAAATGCCTTCTCTAGGTAAGGGATGGTGTCTGGTTTTATTTTATTTTTTTGAGGGGGAATGGTGGTGCGGTTGATGAAGTTAAAGGAAGCAGCGTTCTGACTGATCAGACTTGCGGTCTCTGTCGCTTTCGACGGATATTTAGAAAAGTGGGTTCTATTCCATCCACCCTTGCGAGCCTGTTGGAGAGCCCTTGCAATGATGTTGCGTGTCTCCGCACCGATGCAGACGGAGAGGTATAAACTGGCCTTAAGAGGTTAGATTACATTGGTAAAGTGTAAAAAAGCCATTGTTGAACATCCTTAGTTTCAGCCACACTTTCAGCTCAAATCAACACTTTTTTCCTTGTCCTTCAGTCAATAAAATGTCCAATCCAGCTCATGTCAGAGGAAAAGCCTCTTTTGAGAACAATTTTGTCCAAAGCGGAGAAACAGCTATTTTGCTCTCTCAGCAGCCACAGATACAGACCACTGACATCATTTGGCCTTATAACATCAAATCACCAGGATGATATAACCTCTCCTCCTTTCCCTCTTCTTCTTCTTTCCTCCAATCTGCAGGGATTCTCCCATCTTCAGGCTGATTACCCGAACAGCGTCGGGGGCTCGCAGTCTCCGGGGGCACCTAATCCGGTGCATGGACAGAACCCCGACTGGGATGGCGAGTACTGCAACAGAGACTGTGGACCCAACCACTGCAGGTGAGCTCATAACACCGAAATACTGTAAACTAGCAGATTCATCGTTTCAATAAAAGGCTCTAGACCTCCTTTTAATGTAACTCGGGACAAGAATACCGAGTAGTCAAGTGACAGTTAATCATTTTCCAAGTGAGTTACTCTAAATCACTTCACTTCACACTCTGAGATTCAGAAAGTATTCATCATGAAAAAAGCAATTTACCTGCTAAAGCTACGCATCTTCTTGAAATTGAAATGAGTAATGCGGCACAAGAACAATGCTATTACAGAACCGGGGGAAAAGGCCGACATCCAATTAAGTTTCTGTGTGTTTCGCTCTGTGTTCACTGTCTTATTGAAAGTTATTAAAACTATTGAGACAAAGGTTTTGAATCACACCTGAAACTGCTTTGCTGCTTAGAGAAGGCAGCTGAGCCAAAGTGATGCGTCTCCGGTATTCCGAGCCGATTCAGCTGGATGCCAAACGGGATCACTCGTGGGTCAAATCGTGTTTGACGCCGTTTGAAGATGATTGAGTCCTCGCTTTAAACCTTCACTCTGCATGTCAGATCGTTTTCACTTGGACTTTTTGGAGGGTGCTGAATTATTTCCGGTTTGTCAGTAAAGATAACTGGAGAATAAACTTCATATCTGACATTTCAAATACCGACTGATCTGCAAAATTTGAAACCAGGCGTTTTGATGTTAGTTGTTTGTCAACAGCTTTTATGTTTGTTTTTTGGAGTTGCTCCCTTTGACCAAGCTGGGAAATTTTTCATTCGTAAGAAAAATAACACTGTAGATGAAAGAGTTGTAGTGATGAGATTAGTGTTTTCACCTGGATTTTGTTGAACATTGACGTTGTTTTCTCGTCTTTTCATCAGCAGCGGCATGGGCGCTCGGGACAAGCCTCTCTACCTCACTTGAAGTTAAATGACGTCCTCATGTCATACTCCAGAGAGCTTTCTAACGTTACAACAGCATCATCGACGTTTTTACACCTTTTTGTTTTCCTTTTCTTTTTCCTGATGGATTTTGAAAATCCCAAAGACTGCTACGGTAACTTCACCTATTTGCCAAGCACTTAAGTCGGCCACAAGCCTGAGGCACTTCCCTGTCTTTGTTTTCTCTCTCTCTCTCTCTCTCTCTCTCTCTCTCTCTCTCTCTCTCTCTCTCTCTCTCTCTCTCTCTCTCTCTCTCTCTCTCTCTCTCTCTCTCTCTCTCTCTCTCTCTCTCTGTCTCTCTCTCTCTCTCTCTCTCTCTCTCTCTCATCAGTGAACAGTTTTTTAAGGCGGTAGCGAGCTTTAAGCTCATCTTACCGAAAATACGAGGACCAAAAACGTCTTCTCATATTGGTTTGGGCTTTTTATAAATTTCTTTTAAAGAAGATTTAGTACCTCTTCACTCGATCTCTCTGTTTACCATGAACTGCCCTCATTGGAGAAATAAATGCTCAAAGCATATTAAGAATATGAAGATTTTTAGGTAGAAAAGCAGGAAGCCCAGTCATCTGATCTGGGGTGGACATGCATCAGGACTGTCTCAAACATCCCAACATTTTCATAAAAATGTATTCACAAGCTCATAAAACATTCATAAATCATCTTTTCTCTTAGTAAAGGACTCCCTTCATTCCTTCATCACAGAGAGACTGTAAATATCACAAAATGGATCCCTCGTATGTGTGTATTAAGCTGCAGTCCCTTGCTTTAAAAAAACTCCTTCTTTTGGGTGATTTGTGTGCAGGTGGATTCAGTGAGGGAATACACACACTAAAACTCTTGTTGAAACTGTGTTCTTGTATCTCAGAATAGGAGGGAAATGCAAAGACTGATAAATGTAAAATTTCCTCCGGAGGTAGCGGAGCTGCGATGGAGGGTGTCACCCTCTAAACATGGCCTCAGGACATTGCTGAACTGCAGAAGGGTCATCGTTAAGAAACACCCCCTTTTTTGGCTCCTCCTCCTGGTCTAATTGACCCCGCCTCCCTGCCTATGACCCCGCCCTGCATCCCCTAGTCTCACATCACTTGTACAGGAGAATAAAAAAAAATTGCTAAATGTGAAATGTTACTAAAGGAAAAAAAACCAGTGGATTTTAAAGTTTTTGACTAGTTTTATTAGGTGTTTTAGAATTGTGTTGAACTCCATCTTTATCTATTTTATTTTTCTTTTGTGATTTTTTTTCCTTTCACTGTAGCAGGAATTCAGAAGAACAGTCACTGGGAAAAAATAATTTAATTTTGTGTATAAACCTGCCAAATGTACTTCTTTAACTTGTAAAACCAGTGATGAAAAAAGTGTTTTGTTCTGTTTGATATCAACTTTTGCAATCTGGTCGTTTTATTTAATTGGGTGTCAGATTTCACATCTATTTATAAACATGACGAAACATTTTGGCTCATTTTTTTAATCAGGGTGCATTATTATTATTATTATTATTATTATTATTATTATTATTATTATTATTATTGACCCAACAACATTATTTTTAGAATAATAAATAATTTCTTAACTTGTTGTTGGTGCATTTCTCATGTAAATGTACCAGCATTAGATTAATTTTTGTGTCACAAATACTTCTTTTTGTTTTCCTTTGTCCGTAATAAAATGTTTAAAGTGGAAACCGTCTCCTCTCACTTCCATCTTCTCTCGTTATTTTGTTTTTAAAAGATGAAATTTGTTTTATGAGGAGCGGCGCCTGATATCTGCAGGAGCTCATAAACATAACTTTGTCCGCCGCCCCCTCCAGCCTCGCCTGCATCTGAGGTTAATTAGGAGCATTATCTTTGATGTTGCAGAAGTTAATGTAAATCTTGTCATGTTGACTCATTAGATTAAGTGTTTAAGCTTTACTTAATGCACTTTGAACTTTATTTTTGCCATTTTTTCAGTTATGTTTCTATTTTTCCTCCTTTATTTTTTCAAATTTAGACTGGATCAATATCGTTTATCACGCAACATATTTCTGCCCAGTGGCCATGTTTCTTAGTAAAGGCGTTATGATGAAACTCTGAGTTGCTGATGCAGTGCACCGCTTTTCAGAAAACTACCTTGGAAAAAAAATGCAACTGCCTTTTAGTTTTGAATTTCACAGTTGGATTAAAGGTGGAATAGAAATGGAATCTATCACCCCTCCCCACAGCACACACACACACACAGTGAGAGAGAGAGAGAGAGAGAGAGAGAGAGAGAGAGAGAGAGAGAGAGAAATTAAAATGGTGACACAGTGCCCCCTAGACGTGGTTCTTTGTGTGTACAGCAAACACAGTGTGCTGAGGTGGGGTGAATGTAATTACATGCTAAATTAGATACTAAAACAAGTTCATAAATAATTTACTGTTTGTATTTATTTATTGACCGAGTCCAGCTGATGCATGTATTCAATCCAAAAGCTGCACGTGACTTTGTCAGAAGGATAAAGTTGTTTTAATCGTTTTAAAAGTGTGTAATTGTGTACTTTTCAATTTTAAATCAGTTTAGGTCAAGAATTTAAAATTAATGTATGTTTGTGAGGAAAAAAATGAAGCAAAAAACAGAAACAGGTGTGTTTTACTGTGGGTTTTTATTTATATATTTTTTTAAATGTGCAAAACACTTAAAAGTAAAAATGTTGCACATTTTCCTTGTTTTCATTATTCCCATTAGTTTTTCATGGTTCCATGATCTGTGACAAAAAGAGGTGGACTGGACATTTCTTCTTGTTTCACCTTCCTATATTTATCCCTTTACCGCCCTCTGCTGGTGGTAAATGATGCTCACAATGAAGTTTGGATGAACTTACTGTTTTATTTTAAGCTCAAATGCATTTAAAATAAAATGCATTTACTCCGTTTATACATTTTGCTTTTATCAGGCAAAATACCCTAAACTCACGAAAAAAAACTGCATCTAATGTTTCTGTATTCATAGGAAATGAAACAATAATCTAGACCTACTTTTTTCAGCAACTCAGTGCTGGTGCATTATTAGATCCTTGCCAATCCAACCTCCCATCACTAATATTGTGTCCAGCAGCTCTGGCTTTAGCTCCATCAGCAGCTGTCAGGGGCTTTCATTTCCTCCTGAGATAGATAAGAACTCCCCTGACGGCCCAGGTTTCTGCAGCACCATTGTCCAACAGCCAACAAACAAAACAGGACAAACAAGAAAGGAAGAGCTTTACAGATCGCTTCCCAAACTCCTGATGGCTCAGAAGATAGCGCCACCGGGCTGCATTTTGTGATATCCTCATGTGGATTGAAGGTAGCCCTGCAATGGACTGGCTCTCTGTCCAGGGTGTACCCCACCTGATTGCACATTGACCCGACCCCCCCCCCCCCCCCCCCCCCCCCCCGCAACCCTACATGGACAAGGGGGTTCAGAAAATGGATGGGTGGATCACAGGTAACCTGTGTTGTGGGATCGCTTTTTCTTTTTGAGAAATTGCTCCTTTTGTTGACTGATTTTGATTCATCTTCAAGGCAACACGTCTTTTATTGTAAATCATGATGCACAAACAATCAAACTTTGAAGAAAATACTTTTATTGTTACATGTACCTGCCGCGGTCACTAACATACAACAGTTAGAATAAGGAATCTCAATTTAAAAAATAAAAAGACAAGTTATTTGTTTGATCATTACATTTTCCCATAAGCTTTCAAATATATTAATTTATACATACGGTGCTTGTTTATACATACACAGGTACAGCATTTTGTGGACAACACTAAATAAATGATGAGGCCTGCAGAAATGTGTGGGTTTTCTGTTTTACTCTGAGATTTTTCACATTCAGAAAAGAGCATCCACATCGGATTGTGCTGTTCATTGCTGTGCTTAGAAATAGTCAGATTTATGGGGAATAATTAAGGACGGACAGTACAAAAATATTTTGTAAGGAGGATTGAACAAGTGCTTAAGGAGTCATTAGTCATTTAAAAGGTGCTTACTCGTGAATTAATTTGTCGTGAAGTGCTTGTGCTGCTATTTTGTTTTAAAAATAGAATACATTTGTCTATGACTTAACCTGAAAGTTGTTTATCTCTATGAGTTGTAATCTTTCGGTTTCGGTTTCTGACTTGTGAGGAAAATGGCACCAGTGTGCAGAGGAAGATCTTTGCCCCCATTTTAGATTTATTCTTTCTTCTTCTTCACACTTAAATATTTCAGTCTGCAGAAAAAACTCAACATGAGATAAAGAACCTGAATAAATACAAAATTAAGTTTTTAAACAAATGTTTGATTTATTAAGTGAGCTATTCTAACCACCAAATACCAACTATCACGAATTAACTCGTATTAAAGTGTTGGAAACTGAGCTCGGTTTTCCCTGCCACAACCAAAACAAGTGAGTAAAAATTGCTTCAACAGAACGTTTCTGAGGCTAAAAGATCTCAAAAAGAAAAGTGTGGTGCCCCATTCTAAAATATTTCAAGAACAAAACAGAAAAGAAAAGAGACGGAGCAAAAATGGGAGTGTTTTTCTGCTGTTGATAAATAACTTGAGATCCGTTTATCAAAAAGCAGTCTTGATGACCCCTCAAAACGTTGAGGAAAATATTTTATGGATTAATGACACAAAAGTGAAATTTCCTGGGAGGTGTGTTTCCCTTTACATCAGAGGCAAAACTAACTGCATTTCAGAAATAGAACATCACACAACAGTCAAACACGGTGGTGGCAGTGTGATGTTCTGCTTTGCTGCTTCAGACCCTGGATGACTTGCTGTAGTTCCCAGCCAGCATGCATGGGTGAGCCCTATATGGATATACTGTATATGGACAAGCCGTATGGGGGCCAACAGGGTTCATCCGCGGTCTCCATGATAGTCCCACGGGAGTTTTTTGACAGATTTTTGCTAACATAAATTTTTATGGGCCCTACTTGGGTTTTCAGAGGGACCCAGAGGGTTTGACTCATACAAGAACCCATTAAAACCAATGTGGGCAAATCCTTGTGGGGCCACCATGGAAACAGCAGAAAAACCCTGTTTGTATGCTGGATGGGGTGATGGAGCCATGAATTCTGCCCAGCCAGAAAATTCTGTAAATTAAAAAAAAAAAGTCTGACCTTTAAGGTGAAGAAAATATGTTTATGCTAGAAAACTCTCTAATGTGGCTCAGTTACGTAAACAATTCTGCAGAGATTCATAACCAATGCTCGATCACTTTTGATGCTGTTTCGCCAGTAATTAAGATAAGGGGACAATTATTTTTTCAGTGGAGACAAGGTGGTTTGGATTAGCTCTTTCTATTCAAAAACTGTATACTTCAGGTTATCTTTAATAATAAATTGCTGACTGGAAACATTTAAGTATGCCCAATAAAAGGCAAAAACTGAGAAAAAATCTGTGAGGAGGCAAAAACAAATTCATAGGTTTGCATTAGCATCAGATTATTCACATAAAACCTGGATTTTACCTTAATAAGTTGAAGGGCGACACATAGGTCGGTCGTTATTTATTTTTCAAGGCTACTTTCTTTGGGTTTCCTCTCTAAAAGTTCAAACATTCTTTTTGGCCTGGGAGTGACATAAAACATGTGATATGAGACATGAGGAGGCCGGCACAGACAATAAATACTTTCTATACAAACACTAATACACTCAGCTACAGCGGTTTCTACCTGTACAGCTCTAGATTCTTTTGCCTCTTGCCTGCATCAACGAGATTACACGGTTCAACGCTGAAATCAAAAGAAATGCGTGACAGAAGCACATTTAAAGAAGACTTTACAAAACCTTACTTTAAATCATGCTTTCTTTCTAATACATGAATAAATGCAGCTCCAGCTTTGGTTTTACCACACAGGTTGCTGACCTTTTTATTCTGTTTGACTGTAAACTATAATATACTGTTTTGGTGTTTGTTGTTAGTTATACAAAAAGTAAAACGATCGAAATCATGTTTTTTCTTTTCTATAGCCTATCTATTTGCACTCTTCAGTTAGGAAATCAACCTGGATTCCTGTGAGTTAGTGTGTATTTGCAGGTTTGTGTTCCCTTTGAGGTTATAGCAAGTCTATTTTATTAACATTTTATCATTCAGCTGTAAAAGTAATTGAGTCTAAATGTCAAATTTGGGTTGAGTTTTGACCTCTACACAGAAAATTAGGGAATGTCTTTAGTTTTGTGCACAAGGGCATGCCATAAAGCCCGATTTGCATGTTGTAAATAGGTTTTTTTTTTTTTCAAAATGATGACAAAAGAATGAATTACATTACAAGGGAACACATGTAAACATTGAATGAGTGTCACAGACTTAGCCTTAAATTTGTTTTGCTGGCATCACTCGGCAGCCTGTGGTTTCTCCTTCTCCTCAGGAACGGACATGAAGATCTTCTGACAGAACATGGTGAAGATTTCTGTGGGGGAAACAACTTGTCAAATAAGCTGTTTTCTTTTCTTTCCAGGACAGTAAAGTCAAATAAATATTGCATCAGCACACTGAGAACAGCACCAGCAGCTAATTAAACAAAATAAAATGTAAGCGTGTGTAAGAGTACTCTAACAAGGGGTTTTATAACAAACCGTGGGACGCTTCTGCTGAGCAAAACAAACCCAGCTCTTCACTCACCCAGCATCTTCTGCACCACATGGGGTTTCTTCCACTTGTAGCCCAGCAAATAGGCAGGAATGCCCGTGAGAATGATGCTGCCGCCGACCAGGCTCTCAAAGGGTGCAGCCCAGAAGGAAACGACAATCATGAATACGCATCCCAACACAAATGTTATGGGGATGAACAGGTACACCTGGAGGAAGGAAATGAAAACGCACTTCAAAAAACAAGAACACAACATTAAGTTATTTGTTGGAGTATGAAGAGAAGCTAGTCTCAAAATATCTGTGTATGTGTAACTAGATTTAGTATAGAATAGAATAGAATAGAATAGAATAGAATAGAATATACTTTTTTGGTCCCACAGCGGGGAAATTTGCTTGTTACAGCAGCACCAACACTTAAGAGAATAATTAGAAGAAAATGAGTTGCGTGTGTAACAAGATTTTTGCATGTGTGTGTGTGTGTGTGTGTGTGTGTGTGTGTGTGTGTGTGTGTGTGTGTGTGTGTGTGTGTGTGTGTGTGTGTGTGTGTGTGTGTGTGTGTGTGTGTGTGTGTGTGTGTGTGTGTGTGTGTGTGTGTGTGTGTGTGTTTATGTGTCTAGTGAAGTCCTCCAAACACACCCACATCACCCCGCTTCTCCTCCAGCTTCACTGGCTGCCAGTCAACTCCAGGGTTCATTTCAAGATCCTGGTTCTGGTCTACAGGGCCTTACATGGACAAGCACCTTCTTACATTGGTGATCTTCAGTCCCTACACCCCCAGCAGGTCCCTGAGGTCCAGTGATCAAAGCCTACTGGTTGTGCAGCACCAGGCTAAAGACCAAAGGTGACAGATCATTTGCTGCTGTGGCTCCCAGACTCTGGAACTCTCTCCCCCTGAGCCTGAGATCAGTGGACTCAGTGGTCTCCTTCAAAAAGCAGCTGCAGACTCACTTGTTCAAGCTGGCTTTTGTATGACCTTCTTCACCACTCTCTCTTTATTCTGCTCTCCCCACCTATCCCACCTTCCTCAGGATCCACTGATTTCCCTCTTTCCTGTTCACTCTCTCTCTTTCTTAACAATTTTTCTTTTAAATCCCAATTGTCTATTTTTGCTCATTTTAAATATATTTTTAAACATTTTCTAAATGCTTTTTTTACATTTTTACTTTTTTTTTGTTTATGTGAAGCGCCTCGTGATTTTTATCTTGAGAGGCGCTATAGAAATGATACTTTCTTCTTCTTCTAGTTACACACAGACATTTTTTTAAACAAAAGGTTACATTAATCCAAATGGAACTCCTTTTTAAAACATCCAAAAAGGAAAAAAGCTACAAAACATATTTTTGATGGATGTTTATTCATTTTATGTAATTTTAAATAATTTTTCCCAAAAATGCACTATAATAGAAGTTTGTCCATTCTGAAGTAGAAAGCAATTTATTGTCATTTATTAGCAAAGAAAGATGGTAGAAATTAATTAGAAAATAAAATTCACTTTGAATTTAGGAGATTCTTCATCATTTTAGAATTTCTTATTTGATTGATAGGTTGTGTTGACCATTTATTAATGACCAGGCAAAGTAATAATCATAAAAATCTCTTAATATGGGGTTTTGCTTCAGATTGAAGTTTTTACGATTGTTTATATTCTAAAAAAAAAAGCACTTCCACACAATTGGCAAAATTCTACTCCAGTGAGCAAACACCTCCGCACGTTTGCACAACGGTACACACAATGTCTTCTTCGTCCTTTTTGCTAAATTTTCACACCTTACACACAGATAAGGATTGTGAGGTTACTTCCTTGTCATTACAAAGCCCCATATCGCCAATGACAATGAAAAATTGGATAATCACATCCACCAGGTGTGGAAGCTCACACGTGCTAATTTGAAAATGCAGCAGGGGGTAGAGAAAGAGGCCTAGGTAGAGGAAGAGGAGAAGGGGGTTTGAAGAGAACCAAATTTGACTCACGAAATACGTGCAACGCTTACTGACAATGTTATCAACCATGGACTGACACTGATGGAAGCTGCACAAAAAGTTCAACCAAATCTCAGCAGAAATACTGTTGCGTCTGTAATTCGGAGATTTCATCAAGAGGTAAGCTATACTCACAGTACTTTGACACTGAAGCTTGCCGTACCCATCATCAATATTGTTTCCTGTGACATTAGGCTGCATGTGGATTTGTTTTACATCCATCCATACATCCATTTTCTGAACCCGCTTGTCCACATAGGGTTGCGGGGAGACTGGTGCCTATCTCCAGTGGTCAATGGGCAATCAGGCGGGGCACACCCAGGACAGACAGACAGTCCATCGCAGGGCAACACAGAGACACACAGGACAAACAATCATGCACACACTCACAGCTAAGGACAATTTAGACAGACCAATTAACCTAACAGTCATGTTTTTGGACTGTGGAGGAGCACCCGGAGAGAACCCACGCATGCAAAGGGAGAACATGCAAACTCCATGTAGAAAGATCCCCATATATATATATATATATATATATATATATATATATATATATACACATTTTTTTTTGCATTGGATCGAGGGTTGAGAACTCCAAGATGGAAGGGGCCCTAAGTTCACTCGTGCACAAGAAGTCACCATTGTGAACATTGTGTTGACCAATAATTGCATCAGGCTGAGAGAAATCCAAACTGATATTATCAACGATGACTATATTTTCAATAACATTCAACGAGTCTTTCTGTCAACACTGGGTCGAACCCTCAAGAAAAATCAAATATACATGAAGCAACTGTATCGGGTACCATTTGACATAAATTCAGACAGTGAAACATCTGCAGAATGACAATGTGGAGGTATGTATTCATCTTACTGTGGTGTGGTACTTTGCACAATGGTCTACAAACAAATACTGTGCAATAGATATTGAATAGCATACTATTTTACTGTGTTCCAGAGAGTCTTGCAAATGGATGCTGCAGAAATTCAGCATGAATTTATGAGTGGATGAGGCTGGATTTAACCTTGCAAAAACAAGAAGAAGAGTGGGAAATGTAGTTGGACACAAGAAAATCACCAATGTGGCAGGGCAGCGAGAGGGTAAGATCTATTACCCAAAATGGGGTCATCCACCACCATGCAAATCTGGAACCCTATAATGAAAATCTGTTTCTTGACATATTGCACGTGAATGCCACAGCATGACACCAAGTGGACCAGATGAGGTGCGTTGTCATTTGGGATAATGTCTCATTCCATCTGGCTGCTACAGTCCAGAATTGGTTCCATGAGCACCCTGAATTTGACGTCTTGTGCCTACCCCCATACCCCCTTTTTTGAATCTGCTAGAAGAGTTTTTGTAAGCATGGCGGTGGAAGGTATGCGACCTGCGGCCCTGAGACCATATGCCCCTCATTCAGGCCATGGAGCAGGCCTGTGCTCAGATTGAAGCTGCTTCTGTGCAGGGGGGGGGGGGGGGGGGATTCATCACACGAGGCAGTTCCTCCACTGGTGCCTTACCAATGAAGACATGTCCTATGATGTGGATGAGATCTCATGGCCTGATGCAGCCAGACGGAGAGATGATGTATAGTTACAGTTTTCTTGTTGCTTTTACAAGACTTTTTCTTCATACAGAGATTTTTTAATTGTCTACAGATTTTTTGTTTCATTGTTGGTTGATTACTGTAACTCATTACGGTAAATACTGTGTTGAAATACTGTAAATACTTGAAATATTTATTCTGCAACATCAGAGTTGTGCAGTGCCTGGTAGTTCATGGCAAACATGTCTGTGTCGATTCTCTTTATATCTCAAACTAATCACGAAGAATGTGATTTCACCAGTACTTAACTTTTTTCACCTACATTATCTCTTACATAACAACGTCTGGACAAATATCTAGAAAATGCTATTTCTCAAAATTAATCTGTTTCCAAATGTGTATTTTACTTATCATGGCGGTGTGGAACTGGCTGCAATGGTGTCTGATTATTGAGAACGGGGTTGGCTGAATGAAAACTAATAGCATTTTCACAAATGAGTGTAAAGGTTCTGGCTGAAGTGTGTATGTTTTGACTGACTTGTGTCAAACTGCAAACAATCTATGAATTATGCATATTGAGCGTGGCGTTTGGACGATTGATTCTTTTTTTGAAAACATGACCCCAGTTTTCAAAATTGCATGCAAACAATTGAAAAAAAACTTAACTTGACGGCTAAAGCTCTGAGGTCAGGTCAGACATGGAGGGCTGCAGCTTTTGTTTTGCGCTTGGTTTCCATGTATATTTAGAGATCTCTGTTTATTATTTGTTGGTTGTTTATCCTATAAACAAGCAGGCTGAGGACACTCTAGCTCAAAGTAAAGATGAAAGGCTGCTGTCCAGAAAGGTAATATTCCCACGATGAAAGAAAAACAAAGAATCGTGCGTTCATTCAAACACCACTCCCTCCTGTAATGGAAACACAGTGTGGCTCCATTTCCAACTAATAACAAGAGCAGTGATACAATGGTGCTTTCATTAAAAAATAATAAAAATGGTGGATTATTTGGCATAAGCTGCAGACATGTTGATGTTTTGCAGGAGACAAAGAGACTGGCTGTGGTCTGGGCTACATAGGGTCGCCTCTCATTGAGGCTAAAATGGATTTACGCCAACAACAAGCGACGGTTTGATCAGGTTTTACCTTGATTGGCCTACGAAGATCCGGCTTGGTGATACGTAGCCACACCAGGCCGCCGATAGCCATCCCGACGCACAGCCAGGTGAAGAAGCTGAAGAGGTTGATGACAGAGAAGATGTCCTGGGAGATGGCGTACATCATGGACAGGAGACACTGAAAAAAGACACAATCATTTATTTAGTTCATGAGACAACATGCACAAAAATCTGGATGCTGTTTTTTACGACTAGAAATTGGAGTATACCACTTTCCTTCTCTTTTTGGGAAATTTTGGGTAAATTTAAAATGAGCATGACAAAAAAAAAGCTAAAGAAGCTGTAATTAGGAGATCAGCAAAGTCTTACTGTGAAGATCAGAGATGGCACTGGTGTAAACAGGTCTGTGTGAACCAGTCCCAGAGCAGCAGGGAGCTGGCCTTCTCGAGCTCCAGCGTAGAACAATCTAGAGGGGAGAAGTTATTTTCCTACTTAACATTTCCACCCATGAACAGCCTCAGATCTCAGAACAGACCCAGTCCTCCCTTCTCCACACAAATGATACCGAAGTTATTATCCACTCACCGTGCTGAGGTAAAGAGGGATCCATTGACGGCTCCAAAGCAGGACAGTCCCACAAAAACAGGAATCAACCAGGACATCACGCCAAGATGGTACTCCCCAAAACTCTGGAGAGGTTCGTGTGGTGTGACAAACAGCTAGAATCTGGGATTAAGACATGATCTGTCTGTGGTCATGCTCACCACAGCAACAGCCTCTGAGTCGATCATGACTTGAGGAGAAATTGTGGTGAAATAAGCCAAGTTGGTCAGAACGTACACCACCGTTACTATAGGCATCGATATAATAATAGACAAGGGAAGGTTCCTGCGAGACAGAAGACATAATCGTTTGAAAAAAAAAACATCAAAAACAATCCAAGAACTGAAACTTCTATGCTGTGCTGGACTGTAAACTTTAGATCAGTGATGAAATTTGCGTCCACCTTCATGCACTTCAACAGAAAACCTCAGCGCAATAGTTCGTGCCAAATCCCGTCATTCAGAAACATAAAACCAAATGTTCAATAGCTACTCTTCATGCAATCATCTGATCTGATCAAGCTTATGAGACGTCATGCTATTGGACTTCTATTTACAGGATCGTCTCCTGAAATCAACCTTCACCACTGTTACGTCACCTCTCTGGATTGATCATCTCCTCGGTGACGTAGTTCAGATAATTCCTGGAGAGACGCAGAAATAGATTAACACAAATAATGCAAAAACGAGGCATAAATTATTAGTCTACCAGCAAAACAACCAAGAAATGCCTCACCAGCCCCCAAACGCAAAGAGACCACTGTACAAAGCCAAGACTATGTTGTCCACACCGATTTTACTGCCTTCAAACGCCTTGTCGGGCATCAGATAGGGCACGTCACCTGAACACACACACACACAGAAGGAAAAGACTTTGTAATAATAACTGAAACTTGGCTCTTGAGAGTTATGCAGCCAGACATTTGACAGACTGTCTCTGGCTTGCTGCCACTTTTTATTTCCAGCTCCACCAGTCTGTTGCCGCCTGCCCTTTAAGTCTCCTGATATTTCCCACCAGCGTCTCACCAGCATGTTCTCTGATGTCCCCCAGAGCCAAGAAACTCAGCTCTGACTGACATTTCAAAATGAGCAGATGTATGATGAATAAACTTAAATCCACTCATTAACATACAGCTAATATCAAACGTAATAGATTGTGTTATATCTCCTCTCAAGCTGAATGACTTTTTTTTTTGTTTTTTCATTGTATTTTAAAAAAAGATCTCATTATTTTCTCTCCGTTCTCCTGCACGTGTGCTCTCAAAGACCACAGTATGATGACAGCCGCCAAGCTTTGCCACCCCGTTGCCATGGTAACAAAGCATGGAGGCACAATGGTTGTGGGTGTGGCCTTAGGAAAGGAGGGAGAGGAGCAGATGCAGCTTTTGAGGAACACAATGTCTTCCCGCGCTGCTGGACCTGACTCTCTCTCTCTCTTTCTGTTTTTTTTAATTTGCACTTTGACACGATGTTTGTTTTTATATGAACACTGTTCTGAAGAGACACATGTAACGATAATAACGCACAGCCACGTGCAAATAAACCCACAGCACACAGATGCACTCTCCAGCGGGATCACAAGGCTCCGGACAGACGGGCCCTGTGTTCAGAGTCAGCAACTGTGCTAACGAAGGGAAAGGGAGAGCAGCCCGCTTCGTTAGGCTCGTTAGCATTCATCAACATTTTGCCGATCATTAGAGACAAAAGATACGAAGCCTCTGAACTCTTTGCTCAAATATGAAATGCAGTAGAGGTATAAAACGGTTTGATATAAAATGCACAAACTGCATTATTGTTTATGTAATTAATTATAAGTTTTAAATCAGAAAAATATTTAAAATAAGGGAGTTCTAGTGACTTAAGATGGTTTTTCTGAGGGTTAAACACAAGCTGTGGTAACTTTAAGGCTGGGGCTAGGGCAATCTAAACCTGTGAGTGAGTGGATCTTACCTGTGAAAATCTGGATGAAGCCAAAGAGGATGATGATGATCAGAGCCAACAGTTTGGATGCTGTGAACAAGTCCTGGACCTTAGTGGCCGCCCTCACACTGATACAGTTCACAAATGTCAGGGAGGCTGTGGTGGAGAACAGGAGTAAGTCAGACATTTTTAAGAGTTTAGTTGTTTTAAATGATGAAAATTAGATACTCTCATCGACTCACTGAGACAGAGGCAGGCGATGAGCTTGGCAGCGCTGTCGGGCACGGCGCAGCTCGGGTACAGGGGTTTCAGAAGGTAGGTGGCGAACACCAGAGACACAACGTATTGCGACGATGGCCGAATGATCAGCATCTCCACCCATAGCTTCAAAAAGGCTGCGAGTTCGCCGTAGACTTCCAGGATGTAGGTGTAATCTCCCCCGGACTTAGCTATGGTGGTGCCCAGCTCGGCGTAGCACAGGGCGCCCATGGTGGAGATGATCCCACAAGCAGACCAGATGATCAGAGAGAGGCCAGCGGAACCGGTCTCTTTCACCACACCTGTTGGAGTTACGAAGATCCCCGAGCCAATGATGGTTCCGATGATCATCCCCACGCCGTTGAAGAGGGTGATGCTGCGTTTGAGCACGATCTTATCGCTCTTGACTGGCAGGCTGCCGTTGGGACTGGAAGCAGTGGGAGCAGAAACCATAGGCGCTGTTGGGGATGCTGGATGCTCCACGATGTCCTGGTTAGAGTCTGCTTCTGCTCCTGGGTAAATTCAGACAGGAAAGTGTTTATTTTTGGGTTGCACTCATGTTTTAGGAATTACTTACACAAGAAAAAGGACATTAACTGCTGAGATGTTTCAGGCAAACTGATTTCACAGAATATAACCTAAACGTTTTGGTTACAGCAACACTCTTCCACCTCCTCTGAGTCATAACATCTAAAAAAGCTGCTCAGATCAAATTTAATAACCAATTCTGCAAGAATTAAACTGCATGCTGACTCTTCCAACCGTCTGCTTGCTTTGTTCATACAGCATCTCATTGTTCCACATACCAGCCCCTAGCATTGGACCACCTGTTGCCACACGGCCCTTCAGTATAACTCTTGCACGAGGGAGCACTGAATCTGAACGTGTGGGGGAATAATGCAGCTCTGCACCATGTGGTGTTTACAGGAGAATGCACTGTACTCACCCTCCATCTTCTCCTGGCTCTCTGCTCCCTTAGCAACGCTCTCCCGGCTGCTTCTCAGCTTCAGCTCCGGCTCAGCCATCTTCTCATCTAAGTCTGGGTTCCCTCAAATGTCTCTTTTACCTCTCCCCCTACCACCACCACGTTCTTATGTCCACTCCTGCCCGGATATACTGTCTCCCTCTCTGTGTCACTCATACACACACACACACACACACACACACTCTCTCCCCAGCCCTCCCTGATCTGTCCTCTCGCTCACACATGCACACGCTTCATTTACACGCACACACTGCCACCAACAGCCCGGCTGAAATGAATCTGACCCTGATCCTCCCTAGTATCTCTCTTCCTCCTAGCACCCAGCAGGGAGGAGCTGAACCTTTGTGATGCTGCAGCTGCGCGCGCTTACGCCCACTCCAACTGGATTGTGGGAAAGCTCACAGGGGGATGTAGGTTAAAAGATTTAATAGGTTGTATGGGCAGTCATGTGACACTGTAATCTGCATGTGTGCTGCCTAATCCCGTGGCTGAATGTGTTAGCATGTGTGAGTGTGTTACAAGGTGTACTGGGATAATTGGGGTGGATGCTGCTGGGATCCTGCTCCCCCTAGTGGTGCAAACTGTGGCATTCTTTGTTTTCAGGGTAAGGAAACCACAGGAAGTTGATATGCAGGTGTCAGTCACTTCAGTACACACTGTAACACTAACAATGCATGTTATTTTTCTGCAACAGCGTATTCTTCAGCTACTACGTGATTTTCATTAGGCTGTGGTTTTAAGGTTAAATGTTTTCAAATATGAGCAAAGTTAGTGGTTAATTAAAAAGTGAGGTGGCGTGTTTTTAACAGGAAATAAGTGTACAGATGTGATAGATTTGGAAAAAATAAATGGCTAAAATTACTGATGGCCAGGCTGCAAGTCTACCTTTTCACCACAAGCTGGAGACGTAAACACGTTTATAAATCTTAGATTCGTCATTTTGCAACTCTGTGCAAAAGATTGCAACAGAAATAACTTGTTCTAAGTGGGAATGATAACGTAGATATTTTAGGGTAATGAAAGGTTTTAATCTATAAAAATGTGCATTCAGAGAATGAGCCCCGTTCTGTTCATCGCTTGCATTTCTATGAACAGTGACAATGTCGATCTGAGTTTTCAAGCTCTGTTCGAGACGAACGTCTTTGCTCTGATGGGCACGCAGACCGACGCTGGATTAACCCAGAGCACTTTCTGCCACGGGTCCGGGGACTTTCCCCTGGGCGGGTGAGGAGAAACGACGTTCTCTGTGAGTAGCCCAGACAGCAAGCCTTCTGAATGCCCGGATGTACCCGGCTCACTCCAGTTACTTTAATTGACAAAGAAACGAACTTGTTCTAGGTAATGGTTGTAAAATTTGCTTGTGGCTCTAAATCGTCACCGCTGTGCTTTAGTTAGTGCTACTTTTATCTTTAGTTACGTTTAATGAAAACCGTTTCTAGTCTTAAGTACAAACGTAGAAAAATATCACTTTTGAAACCGCAAGGCATCATGGGACAATTTAAGATGACGTATCTTGACAAGCTCAAAGAAAGCATTTGTTTGTTTATTATTTTGTAATTTGTTTAAAAAATAATGCCCAGTTTTTTAATATTATTTAGTTTTATTTAGTTTACAACTGATAAATTATTGTACTTTGCTTGTGCTTGTTCTTAATAAAGTTAACCAAAACAGCTGTGTTTCCGTACATATGTTTATATAACGTGACGTGGGCTAATCCATAGACACGTATGTATCTATGTTTATATACATATCTATGGGCTAAACGTAATCTTGAAAAATTGCCCAGAAATCTGTGTATTTCTTCAAATAAATGTTGTGTTTTACCGTAGGTTCATCAAAATCGAGTTTATTTGTTGAATTTTACATTGAATTCCAGTAAAATTATTAATTATTACTAAAAAGATCAGTAAAATGGGAAGTTTAATACGCACTCAAATAGCATTTATTCTCAAATAGCATTTGCATGTCAAAGTTGTGACGTTTTCTACCAGCATGCATTGCGTTCGTTTGCTCTTTCCAGCTGTACAGTATAATTGTTTATTGAGTTTAAAACGACCGAAAACATTGTTTGAGCGGCTTATTACGACAAAAAATGTTTCAGTTTGTTCTTTAAAATTAGGTTTATAATAAATAAATTTGCACCGTAACTCTAGTCAGCTCTTGTTAATGGACCTATATATCTACTAGTTAGATGTGTGCACTTCCTGGTGTGGGAGGAAGCTCACTGTAGAGGTCACGATCTGAGTGCTCGTCACTCGTCCAATCACCTCGGGGAAGGTCTGAGACAAGAGCCAATAGCTGCCCTTGCAGGGCATCACCTGATTCAGGCGAGTGAGTGAACAGAAATCATGGCCACCGCGTGCAGGCTCACGCAGGAGAAGCCTGGGACACGCCGCTCCCGGCACCCCAGGTGGATGCGCTGCACGCCGGCTTGGAATCGCTCACGGCTGGCGGAATGAGTGCGATGTGTGAGGTGGGGCACTGCTCCAGAACCCAATTCAGACTACTCTCCTCCCACATTTTGAATAATTAATAATATGTTTTATATTTGTCTCAGAGAACAATGTCATTAATGATGCTCACAAGTGCCAGTAGAAAATATCCATAATACTTTTTTAAGTTTGAAAATATACTGAACGTAGTTCTGTTTGATGTCTGACACAGTTTTGTAATTCTGTATCATTCTTTTCCAAAAGTTTTCTTCTCAGCTTCCTCGCCTTTCATTTAATGGGCTCAGTCTCTTTTATTCCCCAAAACAAAAACCCAGCCTGTCTCTACCACCCACTGGCACTCTCTGTTTTGCATTCCTTTTCATCATTCGCTTTCATTTACAACCTCCCATTTTCTGCATGATGCACCACTCTACCTCTGCACCAAGCTATTCAGATTTCATTTTCCACCTGCAGGCTCTTCTCCTTGTTTCTGCTCTTCATTTGACCTCATCCTCCAGAGTGCTTTTGACCGTTCACCTTTGTTTCTGTCCTCTTTCGTTTTAGTTTGATAAAGGCCGTTTTTTGTCTGGGCAAACTAATCCTTCGCTTTTAAACTAGGGTACACTTTTCATCATGTAGTAACTAAAACCCAGAGGTTGCTTTTTTTTAAGTAATGTAAATGGCATTTACTTACAGCAGAATTAAGCATCTGTATTGCTAAAGCTAATTTCATTATGATCATTTTGATGGTGATCTGATCACAAGCTCCATTCTTCTGTTTGTGAGCTGATGCATTTCCTCATTATTTATCCCTTTTTGAGTCATTTGCTGCAGCAAATGTGTGCTCCATGAATGCAAAAGCCATGTGATGGGACCAGAAATAGAGTTTCTGCCTCAGGTTGACAGGAATCCCACATTGATCAACATGAAACACTCTCTGCCTCCAACTGTCTCTCTGTGACATCACAAAAATGCCTACTGGTTTGGTGTGTGCGCGTTTGTGTTTTCTGTTGGTGAAAATCAGAACACACGCTCTCAAATTGACTGCTTTGTTTTCAGCATCAATGCAGCCTGACAGCTGACCTCGATTCTCCTCTGTCGATGTCTCTCTTCAAACACACGACCCCCTCCTAGATCTGCTGCTCTGTGGATGATCAGCTTCACTTGAAAATGGCTGTTTTAAAACAAACCTTCAACATATAAATTCAGAAGTAAATTCTCAACAGTAGTTTACATTTTTACATAATTTGAGCACATTAGAGCTTGCAGGATGCTTTTAACACCACACAGCAGCTAATTTGTTTGCTCATCTTCCTGTGGCTGCATCATCTTCACCTACTTTAGCTTCATTCCAGGAGAAAACTCTTTCAGCATCATTAATTTTAACCTGATTTGTTCATCTTAATGGAACAAATATCAGTTTGATTTTGCATCTTGCAGCGTGTTCGCAAATGCAAGAAAGTATTCTTTCAAACATGCACTAAAGATAAAGATCTTATTAAAATAGCTTTATAAAAGTGTAGTAAAGTGTGTTTTTAACACAGAAAAGGTGAAATAGCTGAAATAGCTTTATCAGTTAATTACCTAATGCTGTTTTGTGAACATTTAAAGTGTTTGAGGTTGTTTTTGAAGTGAGAGAGCTGATTAATAAAAGTGGGCGCTGGATTTAAACACTCAGCCATGTAACTGGATCAGTTCCAACACAACCTGTGATCTTGCTTTTTAGGCGTTCCTCAGAATGTTCCAGATGAAAAGATGAGTTATTCACTCTCTAATTTAACTGTATTTTATTTAAAGGCTTTATAAAGTGCTTTTTTTTTGCTGAAATTAGTTTTCAAGCCTCAAGGCAAAAATAATAATAATAATAATAATAATCAAGTCTGCTAATAATCCTCCTTCACCATTCCAAGTCTTTACATAAAAGACAATTCAACCATTAACTCTTCAATTTTTATTGCCATCAACATCGGAAATTGTATTTCATGCCAGAAAAAACATTACAGAATACCCACATAACATCGCACATAAAAAAGATAAACACTGAGCAGATAAGTATCAACAATCACATCAGTCCTACATCTTCTTAACACCAGGTTCTTTACAGAGTAGACTCTGTTTAGATTTAAAACATTATGTGTGTGCTCCACAGACAATCTCTGATTATGTGCTACAAATGTAGGATAATGGCTTCTGAGCTGCACGTCTATGTAGTAGAGAAACAGTACAGGCAAACTGCATGACTATTATAATCATTAATATTATTAATTACTAGTGCAAATCTCATAACTTTGATTCTACATTCAATTATAAAAACAATCAAATCTCTATTCGTCACAATAAGGTCCATGTTTTAGTCGTTTTCTAAAGTGCAGGAGTGACACGTTTAATGCTGCAGCTTCTCTAAAGCCGAGATCCTTTTAAATGACTTTAACTTTTATATTTTATATGCATTAAACCAAATGCATATGAAGGGATTAAGCAAGACTCACAAGCAACATCAGCATGCTTGCTTTTTGTTTTGATCAAACTGTAGGAATCCATTGGGGAAGTTAGGGCTGGACCATACAGAAAAAAAGCTTATCGATTAAAAAAATCATATTGATCGATAACAATAATTATTGAAAAATATGTGGAAAAAAAGTCTAAAATACATTTTAAGTAGAGCCCAGGCCATCTGAGGCCATTACTTTATGAAAAAACAAGTTGGTTGCATTACCAGACTTGTTTGTTTGTTGCAAACCACCGTTGTTTGTTTTTTGTCAGACTTGTCAGAATGACGAAATCACCACCCCGGTAAGGTACTGTAACCTTTTTTCTGGACAATTTCTTCCACCTTTCCTTGCTGCAACATCTAGTTAGTCACATTTGCTGTCTGCTCAGGCTTGAGAGGATAGGGCTTGGTGACGATAACTGTCTTTGATTGGTTGGGTGTGAGTAACGTCTCTAGTATGAAGCTACCCAATAAGCTATAATGAAAAAAGGAAACTTTTATTGAAGTTTTCGTTGATCCATTTTTTTCCTGTTGAACCACATGTCTATTGATTGATATATATTGTTGTTAAATTATTTTCCAGCCTCAGATGTGTGCAGATTTCAGTAGATCATTGTGAAAATAAATATTTTTTTCCTGCAGCTGAAGGGTGGAAAGATTCAATAACTAGCACTCACTACTCAGAAGACAAAGAAAATAAAGAATAAGGTCAAAAAGTTGAGAAAAAAAAACCACATTTGTGTAGTTGTGAGATTAAAAATGGAATCAAATACTAAACAATCAGGGGCAAAAAACACCTACACAGCTAGTATTTTGTGTCGTCTGGGTGGCCCTAATAGTCTTTGAATCTTTGCGATAGAAACGAAACCGATATTGCACTTCAAGTTAGAAAAATAGTAAAAAATAGAATTTCTAATTGCAACGAGGTGGAAGTTTGTGCAGTTACAGTGAAATAAAATAATATGTTTCTATGTTAAAGACAGAATCTACATATTTGTATTAAGCGAGTATTTATCTTTGTGCATGATGATTCCTACTTTTCTGGTCTCGATCAGATCCATTAGCAAAAAGAAAAAGCTTTAAAGGAGACAATAAATCACAATAATCACAGTGAGAACAAGAAGATTTACTCAACCCACTTTTTCAGTTTTCAGTTCTATTGAGGAATAAAAATAAAGCCTGAATGCACAGCTGATGACTGATTTTGATGCATCGCTGTCGCCATGACTACCATAAGACGAAGCTTTGAGAAAAAGAAACAAGCACAAAGAAATAAGAAGTCATGCTTTTCATGTTTTATGTGAATTATGTTTCTATTGTTCCGGGTAACTGTGGAGCATTAGATGACCCGATTAATGTGAAGAAGTGAACATCGGATTCTGGCTGCGGAGTAAAACATTCACCTCAGTTCTTTCAATCCAAGGTTTTACTTTGACACAGAAAACAAGTTTTAATGAGCAGTCTTTTTTTTATCTGAAGTAAAACTGCTAAACGATCTGTCATGCCACAAGAACAAAAGAAAAGTAGGTTTTAAAACAAAAAGAGACGGAGGTGATTACGTCAACACCTCCTTCTCATGCTTTCTCTGATGTTGAAGCGTTGCTTGATCAGTTGTTGTTCATAATCCACCAAGAAGCTGTAAAACAAAGCAGAGAGTTCTGGCTGGATCCAAATAAAACTGGAGCTTACTACTCCTGAGATATGAGCTGCACATGAATGCTGAATATGAAGAATTTCTTAACCCCCTATCTCCTGCATTAACCACAGAAAGAAGACAGATGGGAAAACGATCAGGTGAAAATAAGCCAGTCTCAGGCCCCGCCCACCTTGGTTTGTGACCGCGGAAGGCTGTCCAGGAGAGAGTAGAGCACGTCTAAGCTAGCAGATGCTAACCTTTAGCAACTTCACAACATGATGGAACACACCCGGGTTTTATTCATGGAGATAAAACATCAACGTCGCAATGTTTTACCAAAGCTGAAGCGCGAACGAGAACAGTAGAAGAGTTGCGTTGCTGTTAGCCAATCAGAGGCAATATGTTTGCATATCCATCCATCCATGTTCATCTGCTTATCTTGGGTCGAGTCGTGAGAGCAGAAGCCTAAGCGGAGAAGCCCACATTTCCCTCTCCCCAGTAACTTGAGTCAGCTCCTTCGGGGGAATCCTAAAGCGTTCCTTGACCAGCTGAGAGACATAGTCCCTTCAGTGTGTCCTGGGTCTTCCTTTAGGTCTACTCCCAGTTGGACGTGCCCGGAAAACCTCACCAGAGAGGCATCCAGGAAGCATCCCAACCAGATGCCCGAGCCACCTCAACTGACTCCTCTTGATGTGGAGGAGCAGCAAATCTACTCCGAGCCCCTCCCGGATGACCGAGCTTCTCGCTCTATCTCCAAAGGAGAGCCCAGACACCCTGCGACGAAAACTCATTAAGGCCACTTGTTTTCGCAACGTCATTCTTTCGGCCACAACCAAAACTCGTGACCATAAGTGAAGGCAGGAACGTAGATCGACCTGTAAATCGTGAGCTTTGCCTTCTGGATCAGCTCTCTCTTCGTCACAACAGACTGGTACAACATCACTGCAGACACCGCAACAATTCACCTATCGATTTTGTGCTCCATTTTCCCTCACTCGTGAACAAGACCCTGAGATACTTAAACTCCTCCACTTGGGGCAGGACCTCATCCCTGACCCAGAGAAGGCCTTCTACCCTTTTGCATATCGTGAATATTAATGAGGAGGGGAGATTACTGGCAAGAATCTGGTGATATGATATATTGCATTACTAAAAACACAATATTTGCTATTTTTAAGACTACATTTATTTGGAAAACTCAAAACAGACACCAGTGATATCACAAGATCTCATTGTGTCAGAATTAATGCGGTAAAAACTGCTGCCACCTAGCAGACAGAGTTAGAATTGCATCAAAACAAGGGCTGCGTTTACTTTGTTGTTGCCTTCATCTATTTCATTTGTAATGGGAATAAAAAGTCTAAGTAAAAATGTAGACAAGTTAAAAATAGTTTCTTTATTTAGCTGAAAGCAGCTTGAGAGAATAACTAAAGTTTAATATCTTCTTGTTTTTTTTCAACATGCTTTTAATTAAAACAATTTATCTGACACATTAAGCTGGACTGATTTGATTTGGTTTCTACCTGGGAGAAGCATAGTGGACACGATTTCTGGCTCCTCCAGGGAGTCAATAATGCAGCGCTGGAAAGTCTTGTTGATGGACGATTGAAGGTAGCTGGGAAAAAAAGAAACAGATACAATTATGTATTTCAACACTCTTCAATGGGAGTTGTTTGTAAGTAGCCCCGTAGAGCTGGAGCAAACCTCATCCAGGAGAGACGATCCTGCCAAAATTCATACATGATGAAGCACGATCGGTCTGGCAAGTTTTGGACTGAAATGCTGGAAAACAATAGAGAAGGAGGAAAAGAGGACGGTGGGAGTGATGTTTTGCTGCATGTCCAGGGGAACCAAAGCAATCTGAAGAGGATGCATGAAATCACAGCTGATCCTGAGGCAAAAACATCACAGAAACGAGAACGTACTGAAGGTTGTTCAGCTGGCTGCTGGTGGCATCTGAGTAGATTTTCAGAGCCTGTTGAAACTGCTCCACGTCTCGCTCCTTCACAGACATTTGTCTCTGAACCAGAAGAATGTTCTAAAGGGAATCAAATATGAACATTTATGTATGTAAACAAAGGGTTAGAGATGTAAAAGCAAAGAAGTTATTGACTGATTTTTTTTACTTAAAGGGACTTTTCGGACTTTTGAATTTTTAAGCTCGCGATTGCCCCCTCAGGCCAAAAGTGTAATGGCAGCCTCAACAGTAGGCTCATGCACGAGGCGTGCATGCTGTACGTGCACACTCCTTAATGAAAATAACAGCTGAGACAGTCCCGTGTGTGTGTGTGTGTGTGTGTGTGTGTGTGTGTGTGTGTGTGTGTGTGTGTGTGTGTGTGTGTGTGTGTGTGTGTGTGTGTGTGTGGCCTGGAGGCCAGAGGACAGGAGAACATGCAGCTAATTAATTAAATTATTTGGTTCTGTACCTTTCTCTTCAGCACAGCTGACAAAGGTTAATGATGGGTCAGTCCTGCATGCTCAGATCATTGCCTTCCTTTGCTTGAAAAATTGCTCCAAAATGAAAGTTGAACCCACATCTTTTTTATCCGTGAATTCAATATCGTTCAGCGAGTCTCGAATAAAAATTTGGGCATTTTATTACGGTAAAAATATACCATTAATGTAAAAAAGTAACTCCAAATAACAAACTTTATTCACACCCGGAATCGAAACCAGGTCACCTACATGAGAGTCAATCTTACTTGTTTTTATTTTTTATTTTTTTTACCATGTCCTGTCTGGCTGTGAAGCAAACAGAATTAATGTCTGAATGCTGGTAACAAGCCTTACAGATTTATTCTCAGGTGGAGCATCAAAGTGTCTGCTTTTAATGTCACGCCTGATACTTAAAACTTTATTGTTGTTGTTTTTGAATGCTTTGTAATTCCGACACGACACGGAGTTAGAGGTGAAAGAGAAAGGAAAAGACAAAAGGTGGGGGGGGGGGGGTTCCACAAAAATAAACTATGCCTGAGCGTGAACGCGCATGAAGCAGCCTGCTCGACCCGAGCAGCTCTCTTTTTCTGTGATTTTACAGAAAAACAGGCAATCACAGTAAAAATGCCAGGGCTCATTCTACAGGGCCAGGGCATTGCAGGAGAATGTATGAAGAAGACATTTATTATTTCTATACATGTTTTGGCTGTCAAACTTCCATATAGTCCCTTTAAATATTAGGTCTAAGAAAATATTCAAATGATCAAATAATCAACCCCCTAACTTGCTCTTCCATGGGTCCATGACTACTGCAGCTATACTCACTGATTTATACGTCCCTGCCAGCGTGTCTTCTTTGAGAGGTTCAAGATGTGGACTCTGAAAAAGGCGCAGAAACCGTTGCGTTAAGATCCGACAAAACACGTTTTTTTTTTTTCACACTAACTTTGCAGCCTCCTGTACTAAAGTCTTGACTTGGATCATAGAATGTTTTCATTTATTATTTTAGATTCATATTTTCAAGTTAAACCTGCAAAACTATTACAATTAATCTGAAATCAGAGTCCTCCAAGCTTGTTCTCTAGCCTTCGTTAGACTAAGAACACTAAAAGTCTCACTGAAGTCACTTATTGTAGTTTCAGCTGAAATCCTAATTTAGATCACTTGGATTTTCTTTCCATGAAAACGTTATGTTGCCAAGTCAGAAGCTTGTGAACAGTCATTTTGCAGTTTAAGGTGGAATGTTTACAAACCTCACACTCCATTTTGTCTACATGCTGCTCCATCTGGTTGATCTGGGAGCCCCAGTGATTATCCGGCTCCACGCTGACCCCTGACCCCAGAAACATCAGCACAACACAGACAGTTTATCTAACAATACACTGCAGTGTGACATCACCAAAGCTTGTAACGTAAATGGCATTGTTCATAATGTTGTGAATGCACCGAGCACCTGTGGTGAGCATGCCGGAGTAGGGGTCGGTCGGGGATAGACACATGTTCTTCTGGATGCGTCGGCTGGGCCTCTTGGTCACTCTCTGGATCGACAGGTCTTCTGGTTCCTTCAGGGTCCTCCTTTCTGTGCTCCCGTGGTCGTGGACGGCCTCCATCGCACAATCTAGAGATGACTGGAGGGACTGAAGCTGGGTGGTGGTTTCCCTCAGCAGGAACCGTGTCACGAACTGACCCAGCACAGATGAACCCTGATACTCCTGGAGTCAGGAAGGAAGGGGAGATTTTAAACAATTAGGCAAATTATGAGGATGCTTTTAAAAAGAGTGTACATTAACTATATTGTTAAAGGATTTTTTTGTGTGTGTCTGATTATATCTTTTCAAGAAATAAATACAAAACTGTGAAGCAGCTGGGATGAGAATCAGCTCCTCTAAATCTGAGACCATGGTCTTGATGCGGATAAGGGTAGAATGCCTTCTCCGGGTCAGGGATGAGGTCCTGCCCCGAGTGGAGGAGTTTAAGTATCTCGGGGTCTTGTTCACGAGTGAGGGAAAGATGGAGCGTGTGATCGATAGGCGGATTGATGCTGCATCTGCAGTGATGCGGGTGTTGTACCGGTCTGTCGTGGTGAAGAGAGAGCTGAGTCAGAAGGCGAAACTCTCAATTTACCGGTCGATCCACGTTCCTACCCTCACCTATGGTCATGAGCTTTGGGTGGTGACTGAAAGAATGAGATCGGGGATACAAGCGGCCAAAATGAGTTTTCTCTGCAGGGTGGCTGGGCTGTCCCTTAGAGATAGGGTGAGAAGCTCAGTCATCCGGGAGGGACTCGGAGTAGACCCGCTGCTCCTCCACATCAAGAGGAGCCAGCTGAGGTGGCTCGGCCATCTGGTTAGGATGCCTCCTGGATGCCTCACTGGTGAGGTTTTCCGGGCACGTCCAACCGGGAGGAGACCTAAAGGAAGACCCAGGACACACTGGAGGGACTATGTCTCTCACCTGGCTAGGGAACGCCTTGGGATTCCCCCAGAAGAGCTGCCCCAAGTGGCTGGGGAGAGGGAAGTCTGGGCCTCTTGACTTAAGCTTGGTTTATGCTTGACGCATTTACTTTCCGCTTGGTGATCCGGCTTGCGGATGGAACGCGCTTCACAACTCGCAGCGTTTATGGTTCATGCGGCTTGTCTCTGCGGTGAGCCAATATTCTCCCAAACTGAACGGGGCAGCATGGAGCTCTACGGCATGCATCCAACACTACACCCTAGTAGAAGTAAAAATTACTGTTGTTTACAACATGGCATTCCAGCATTTTTAACAGCGTCCTCGTCTTTTCCGACAGTGCGAGCTATTTCTCTCCAAGAATTATTAACAACATGTTGATCACGGTGATCTCTGAGAGCTGAATCATACAAATGTCTGTATTTGCGAACCTCTGCCATACTAGCTCTTGCCAGTCCGCCATGTTTTTCCGCGTCCGACCGTCCGCATGGTTAGAAAATTTCCTAGGTGCGTGTTGCGGAAATTTTGGGCCATGCGGAGGCGCGGTGGAGGGGCGTGGTTGTTAAAATGGCGCAACTTTTCCACGTGGAGCCGTGCTGACCTCGCGGACGCGTCAAGCATAAACCAACCTTGAGGCTACTGCCTCCGCAACCCGACTCCGGATAAGCGGATGAAAACGGATGGATGGATGAATACAAAACTAACATTTATTTATCAACTATGGTTTAGCTACATTAAAGGATGACTTTATTACAGTTTATCTGCCTTTTTAAGCCAAAAAGCAATTGGTAGGACATCTTTGCAAATTTATGGCTTAAGTACGTGGGCTAAATAGTTGCAAAGAAGCTGCAACTACCGTGCAAGTTTTGTTGTCCCAAATTAGTCAATTGTGTCTCAATTTGTCCGTTTCACAATTTGGCCACCAACCCATCCCACACCTATCCAACTTTTCAAACACTTTTTGACTAAGACTTAAATTGGGATGGATTCAAGAAAGGTTCGGGACATGTTCGAGACTCCCAACTGAAGTTATTTAGGGAAGAAATGTGTTGTGCAAAATTTTGTGAACAGGTTAAAAATTCCTGAAGCACAAGAGCAAGGCTCTGCAACCCACATGAGAGAACTGAGTACTGCTGGGAATGTTTTGAGACATGTTGGCTACTCCCTTATTTTAAGGAAAGCAAACAAGCCTAAAAAAATTTGTTGATTGAAATAAACTTATTAATGCAAGTAATCCAAAATAATACCAGTCTGTTCTTTTAGTGGATGCCCTTTTTTCCTACATAAAAAAGCTACTTTAAGCTCTTCACTGTCCTCGAGCATCGTATGGTGCAGCAAAATAAATTTGCAGAAAAATGATAAACATATTTGTCAAGTGAACACCGACACTGATTCTTATAACATTATGCATTTTACTTCAATAATCTCCGTTATTTATACTATCTCAACAGACTGGATATGTCCTTTTTATATCCAGCAGCAGCATAAATGCATAAAATCAATTTCCATTTTGAGGATTTCATCATTACACTGTTTTCGTTTCATGGTAAAGCGTTTTTGACGTCCATTAAAATTATTTTCCTCCACGTATTAATATGTGACATTGATGCTGTACTCCTATAGGATCCAGAGCTCTTTTATTTTTATTTTTTTTACTAACTGATCTCAAGAAGGCTAACAAATATGTTGTGCTTCAGGGCAAAAAATATATAAAAACCTCTACGATCAAGAAACAGTAACATGAAAAATGCATGAGCTGCGGGTATACTAATACCAAACTGGAAGCTGTGAAAGAAAAACAGCCAGAAAAAGAGAGAGAGAGAGAGAGAGAGAGAGAGAGAGAGAGAGAGAGAGAGAGAGAGAGAACCCATGTGGGAAAATTCAGAGAAAAACTGAAAAAAGAAGAAAAATAACCTCCAGGTAGATAACAGAATCAGGATTTATGAAATGTGACCTCGGTCCTGCTGATCATTCGAACAGCTCAAGGGTTCGTCAACCTATCATTGGATTTCTATGTAATAGTTCACTGATTATCTTCATTTTACATCTAATTACAATCTACATCTGACCAATCTTTTGCCAAATAATTAAAAATGTTCACCTGGTTTATAGGATTAGTACAGATTTAGCTATTGAATACATCTTTGCGAGCTCCTCTGATGCTAATCTCCTTTGTGTGCACCGTAACCAGCATGATTACGCTTCCTGAATAGACACGTAAATCCCCTCAATCTCCCGTTGAATAGTTACTGTTCTAATCAACTGGGCATCGTCAGGATTTCATGAAGAACTCATTCGTTTGTTACGCAATTCAAGGCTGGAGATCTTATGAGAGACGGAATCTTATTATTTTAAAGAAGAACGGTGTGTCTGAGTAACACCATTGGCTCCACAACATCTAATGGCTTAAAATCTCTGCAATGGTGTGTTGAAAGAACCTTTGGTGGAATGCAGCAAACATTTAAATTCTGAGTAGATGTTGATGCTTTCTGATCTTGTTAATCTCACATGACATTTAGTGCTGCAAGGCTGCTCAGTGCTGCAGTAGCAAGCGTGTCTCTTTGTGCTCCTATGTGATGAACTAGGCTGAGTGTACCAATCGAACTGTGTCAAATGGGACTTCCATAGTCCCATCTGAGATCAATCTTTAGATGCGTAATCCCTTAATCAGGTGTTTTGGTAGGAAGCCTTTCTGGTAATCCCAATGGCAAGGGGTTTCAGATTTTTCATGTCATTCATCTGTTTGCTGCAGCTTTACTAATGCCAACATGAATGATAACGACGAGAAAGATAAAACAAGACAATTCATTCCAAAACAATCAAAAACAACCTAAATTATGTTACTAAATTAAGATACGACAAGCTGAATTAACCTATCCGGAAATAAAATATGGCAAGCTAAAATAATTGATCATGGGCTTAAAAAGGTCACGCTTCTTTATACTTTATATAAGCTAATACAAGCTTAGTTAAGCAAATGTATGAAAAAATAAACTAAGATTTTACTCATTTTACCATCTTTTAGATACCAGCAGCCATTAAAACAGATAATTAGACATTTAGATTTTTTTTATTCTACACAGCTGATATGGTAACAGCATAGAAGTTGATCGGGACATTAAATGAGGTTATTCACCAAGACACAAGAGGTAAGGAACAAATGAGTTTTCAGGTCCATTTATTTTGCTTCAGGGCAAAATTGATCTCGAAGCAGATGCACGCAGGCTGTACCTTCTGTACCGTGGGTGGGGATGAATTCTTCGGATTTCCTGCGTAGCGTCTGCACAGTTTTTACAAATATAGCCCTGCTATCTTACAGCAGATTCTCACATAAATGTAACAATGACTGGAGGGAGTTGGGAAATGTACCAATGCTGCTAAGCTAACAGCCCTGGCCTGAACGCCATCGCCACCCACCTCCTTAGTTTTATCCATGGCCTTCAGAATGGACACGTTCAGCTTTTCCAGTGCAGACAGAACATTAACGTATTCTCCCAGATGTGGAGTGAAGTACTCTGTTGGATTAAAAATGCTTGATTAGGAGATGTCTTGTCTGTCCAGTATCAACATCTGTTTCAACATTTGTCTCCCAGTTCCACCTGTGCACGGCACTACAAAAGCTCTTGTCTGTCGATGCTCCTATTGCCTATAAGGTTAGGTCTCACCAATAATTACTTCTTTGCTTTGCCTACAACGATCCCTAGAGCTCTTCTTGTATCTGAACTCTGACCCCTGCTATGTTCCATGGCCACTGACTCTCAGCACACCCTCCTGCTAAGTATTTTAAAGGGTCCAAGAGTTGACTATCTCATTTACCTTCTTGTTGTTGAATACAGGCAACTTGGAGTGTCAAACATACCACAACATTTGCATATGCTAACCACCTAGCCTGATCTACTCCCAATGTTCTTGTTAGACAGGTGGGAAACTAGGAATGTCAGAGTACACACGTTACACTTCAGGATGTACTGGGAATTTCCAGACTTTTAATGGATGCCAGATTGTTCAATAGCTTGCCTATAGTGTTAAAACTGCTATAGCGAATTTACAGAACAAGCTAGGTTTCAAACGCAAACTCGTCACTGAACACTCCCGCCTCCCCTCGGATATTTTCCCTGAACCAGACGTCTGCATTTCAAGAGGGAACGAGAAAGAGCTAAACACCAGTCACGGTTTTCTAGCTCCAAACATCTTTTGTTGTCCGGGACTTCAAAAGGTGTTTTTCTTTTTGCGACTCTGGTAGTTTGACCTAAAGTTGAAGTGGCAGCAGCCGGCTGTTTCGCCTTTCTCTGATTTTTTTGAGCCGAGAACATCTCACACCAGTGGTGTTGTGTTGTTAAATACGCAAGTGCGTAATCAGTGGAGGATGCAGGTAAGTGCAGAAGTGCGGCAGTTCGGCGAGGCCGACAACTTGATGGCCCAATGGTTGCTTTCAGTCCAAAACGTGCTATTGGCAGAGATTTTTTGACAGATGCAAAATAACCACTTTGTTCTTTTCTTTATTTTTTTGTTTCCACAGTGTTTTTATAGCTATGCTATGTTGGAATGTTGTTAAAAGGCACGAAAAAATGTTTTAAACTAATTTGTGTTCCAATTTTAGCATTGCAGTTTTAAGTGGATAATGTACACCACCAACAGTACACAACAGTAGCCATCGGGGTAAAGCAGCCAATCAGCACGCAGCTCATTTAAGTGGCTGAGTGGATGGGGAAAACCAGTCTTTCCATTGTAGGGCTTTATTATGAGGCTGTTTATTATCAGGGCTTATCAGGGCTCCTGGGCCATTGTTAGCCCCAACAAAGTTTCCTATGATCAACAGAGGCTCAAAGAACAGTTTCCAGTCGTAAAAAAAATGTCGTCCAAGGAGCAATTTTAAACTTCTGTTTTTGTGAATGACCATTGCCTTTCTAGAGTTTCACCGTGGCATTCAAGAGGAACTCTGAACTTCGAGAGGTTTCCCATGTCCTTAACTCAATCCTGATTTCTGTTAAATAAACACTTTTTTTTTGTTCACACTCACTCCTCTGTTGTGGCTTCAGTTTACTCATTTCATAATGACTATCAGCTTCACTAAAACCCCAAAAGAGACGGACACATCATTACCTGACAGCTCGTTTATGTCCAGGTTGCTGTGAAGATCAGAAAAAGAACAAAATGAGAAATGACACTGAAACAGAATCGTTGCAAAGTTCAAAAACAGTTTTCTACTGTGAAAACCCTCTGCTCTGCTGAGGTTCACAAACCATAAAGAGTGGAGGAGACTTCTAACAAGATGTGAAGGGAAGGATCTGCATGGGACACACACCCTTTGTGAAGTGATTGAAGTTGGCTTGATAATTTGATCTGCTTAGCAGCATGACGAGCAGCCGGAGCTGCTGACGTCTGATATGGTGACATCTTGAGGTCTAGGTATACTGTAGGAGCTAAATTAAAAACCTTATGTGCTTGAAACTTGCCATCTGTAGCAAAATCGTTCCTCCCCGCGGATGCAACACAATCTAATCCAGGCAAGGAAACTGCGATTCAATTAATTTGAGCAAACGTGTAGAAATCCTTTATTATGGCAAAAACTAATTGGGGAAGCAGTGGCTCAGGTGGTAGAGTGGGTTGCCTCATGATCGGAGGGTCATGGGTTTGATTCCAGCTCCCGCCAGTGCTGTTGTGTCATTGGGCAAGACACTTCACCCAACTTGCCTGTGTTAGTGGTGGTCAGAGGGGCCGACGGCGCCAAATGGCAGCCTCGCCTCTTTCAGACCATCCCAGGGCAGCTGTGGCTACAAAGTAGCTTACCATCACTAGCAGTGTGTGAATGTGAGAGTGCATGCAAGCGTCTTTGAGTGTCCTAAGCAAATGCTATATAAGTTTGATTTATTATTATTATTATTATTATTAATTGAAAGAACTGAAAAATAAAGGAAATCAAGTTAACTTCAAATGCAAATGGAAACTATAACTAAATATTAAAGCATATGTGATGAGTTAATAAAAAATAGGATTTAATCTTTCATTTTTGATTCTCTTTAGTAAATAAAATGAATTTTTGAGGCCAAACAGTAAAGTTCCACTGATTTCGTCTCTGCCAGCTCTCATTTAGCTTTCCATCTGTTTGAAAATATCCATGCACAGTGTCCTTTCAGACTCACGGCTGCAGCTCCGATCAGTATTCATCACGATGCACTCATCTGTCTCAATCTGTTTCAGTCTCAGTAACATTTACTATCAGATTTTAAGTTTGTCTAACAGTTTTTCTCTGTGTGGAGCCAAAGACAAATACCAGCTGAGAGAAGTTGCGTTTCAAAACTGAAAAAATAAATAGTTCTGCTTGTCTCAGCTTTTAGACTAGAAAGGTTTTCTGTGGACATTCTTCGCTGAAGTGAGGAGTTAAAATATTTCTGCTGTGCAGCAGGAGGTGTTGCAGATGGCAGCAGAACTGGAGGATTGCCTAAAAGGAAGATGAGCTCACTCTGTCTGCTGCCTGTCGATGGAGTAGTACAGCTCCTGCATCTGCTCATCGGTGAGGACACCGTCGCTGAAGTATGAATGGAACTCCTCCAGGGACAGCTTCCCGTCATCTGAAAGGAGACAAACGGGAGAAAAGTTACACCTCACCGAAGCTGGAACTGTTTTTGTCCTATGAGTCTGAGTGGTGGATTCTGCAGTGCCACAGGCACAAAAACACGTCTCATTAGCAGGGGCTAGTCTGGCAAGCCAAATGAACGTTTTAACGAGCTCACACCAGCAGCCATGACACCCAGAGACACTTTCCCTGCTAATCAGATCATCTGGTAGCTTGTAAGGCACATTTTGACTCATGGGGAATGGCTGTTTCAGGACTGGACTCAGTGACCGAGTCAAACCACACATAAATACGAAGGTTTTAAAGATAAAATCTTAGTTTCTTTCCCAAACCTCTCTGTGAAATCTTGTTGCACAAGATGTAGTAAACACAAGCTGCTGCATTTCTGACTCATCGTCTGATTCCATCAGTGCCGCTTCAGCTTCGATTCACACCTGATTAAATACTCGTGTTACGCAAGAGTTCGCTGTTTCTTAGAAGCAGGAGAAACTTTGAGCTGCAGGATTATCTGAATTATGTCACTGCAAAAGGCAAACAGCAGCATCTGCAGTCGGCATCATGAGAAGGAGAGAAATAGCAGAATCTACTTTAAATTTGGCTTCTTTCGCTGTTGATTTGCTGCAAAAATATAACAGTGGAGGCTTCATCTTCTATGGTGGGCTGAAGTTGTGTTCAGTCAGAAGATGTTTATGAAGCAGGAAATGACTGAATGATTGTCTGGATTAAACCAGAGCTGTTTATTTTCCATCAGATTAAGTAGATTGGGCTAAATTTGCAAACTTATGCTTTTGACTTTCAAAGGTTCACTGATTTCCTGTCAAGTTTTATAAAAATGTACAATTAAAAAGTGTTAGAAGTAAAAGCAAAGCCAAAACAAACATTTACTTCCAGTAATGCACATTTAGTGCAATCAAAAGCTCCTCCTTGCGATTGGAGTTGAAATTCTGTAGACAACGTAGTTTATATTCACACTTTCAAATGCTTTAATCTTCCAGAGTTTGTCACAATGTGCAGAAAAGAGCTGTTTAATCTAGTTAATATTCAGCTTTCAGGCTGAGAGGTTTAATTAAGAAAAATGTGCTGATTTAACTAAAGTCAATCCCCGGATTTAGAGACAACCAAACATCACCTCTTTAGGGAAATTTACAAAAGCAAGCACAATAAACTTGAATAATATTGCAGCTCAAACTGAGGCCTGAACAGAAAAGGCTCTTTTACTGATGCTTTTCCAAGGAAAAACAACCTTAAGGCTGGAATCTGGGGGGAGTTTGTAAATCATGAAGCACATGTGTGTAATTTAAGAACAAACTACAGAGACGTGGTGATTTACGACTGCAATAAACGTTATCAGGTAATGTAAATAAATTCATCAGCTATTTTAATTAGCTAATTTTCTACCATAAATTTGTATGTCTTAATATAATTAAAGACTCCTAATTATGCATGGGTCAAATCAAAATTCTTTTATGGTTAAATAAATAATAATAAAACAACAACTGCATAAATGTTCACAGACACAATTATAATAGAAGAATTAGCAGTACAATGAGAGATACACTATTATCCCGCATGGGTGTTTAAATAAATGTATTTTTTACTTAGTAATAAATGTATTTTTTACTTAGTAATAAATTATTTTGGACCAAAAAATATGTTATAGAAATCTGATTTTGCATTTATAACTAATTTAAAAAACAAAAACTATTTTGATTCTTAGACTTTCTGCATTAAATCAATTCTACTACATTTTTCCCTAATTTTTTGGTGTTGGAATAATTATCGGTTAATATTTGTCAGCGCGTGCCGGTGAATGAAGCGGAGGCAAGGATCCATATGCGGGTGAGGGAAGCAGGTAAGCAGGCACACAGGAACGATTAAAGGTTTTAATAGGGAACACGCCCACATAGAAACAATGATCCAACAAGAGACACAGACCTGAAGGGGTTTAAATACAAGAGGGCTGGGAGCTTGGGTGATGGGAAAACGAGAGGCAGGTGGGAGAAATTAACATGGACACAGGACTGAACCAAAAGGGGAGACAGGACAGGGTGTGACAATATTAGCTTGTTTTTAATCACGTGAACAGAAAAAAAAAGCTGAGCTGCAAAATGATGAATATACTTTGATTTGTTTTTAACAAATCCTAATAATAATCTGCAGGTTAATTATTATCTCATGTCTGAAAATGTAAACTGAAACATTTTTGGACACTTGAAAACTGAATTTCTGCAGCTGCGTCGATGCCCCGTCTGGAGCTGCAGCACGTCCTCTGCTGCGTGAAACCTAATGGACTGCAACTTAACTTAAGCATAAATTTATATAACTGCTTTAGTGTTGCGGTTTAGTCTTTTTTAGTGTAAAAGTCTATTTCTGTGGCATCTTTTACTTCTCTTGTCCTGCTTTTACTTCAAAGTCTGACATTGTTTTAGTCTGACGACACACTGAGGAGATTTTACCATAGTCTCTCAGAGCAGCAAGATCAGAACAACAATGCATTGGATGAAATTATCTACACCCATGCACACCTAAAGATCATTTTTGTTTTTAAAAATCCAATGACTGTGGCTTAGAGGAGTTTATTTACCATTACAGCACAAATGCATGGCGCTTTTCTAGCCGCCACTGTAGCTTGAAAGAAGGCGGTTTCTGGCCGAATGACCCTGCTGCAAACCGAAGATAACAAACACGAACGTGCCGAGCTGCTGTCCTTTAATTCTTTATGCCTGATTCTTCTTTATTCTACCAGGAGGAACACAAAAGCTTGGCGTAAGAACTGAAGGGAGGGTTGAAAGAGGCTTCACAAACATTCTCTAATCACTGAGATTGAGTCAATAGCTGACCTCACTAGACCAGTTCTGGGACGTTTCTGGGAGGAGAAGATGAAATACGTTGGCTGGGTCCTCTCAGCCATTGTCCCTTTAAAGGCCTTTAAAGTTCATTCATTTCAACACATCTGCAGTGATCTCCATAAAAGAATGCCTTGTGGGTCGATCTTTGCGGAACACAAGCTCTGGCGCTCCTGTTTTCAGGAACTAAAGGTTAGCCAGAGCAAAGAAGAGCTGAAGACAGCAGGTTTTGCAGTTTCCTGATATTTGGAAATCTCATCTATGATTGGTTAACAGCAACATGACTCTACCACTGACTCTGCTTGTTCTTCAACGTTGATGTTTTATCTCCACAAATAACACAACCCTGGAGGGGTTCTGCTGTGCGGTGGAGTTGCTAATGCTAACAGGTAGCTTCTACTAGCCAAGACGCGATCTGCTCTCTCCTGGATGCTAAATCAACAACAGCCTTCCTCGTTACAAGTCAAGATGGACGACTCTGAGTGCAAGTTTTTAGTGTGACACACATCTGTCTGACTTTTCTAGTCCGTGAGTTTCCCCGCCAATTTTCTATTGGCGACTAATGCAGAAAATATGCGTAGAAGATTATTTCCTGCATTTGCCTGCATGTTAAACTCTGAGTGACTGATCATATTTAAAACATAACGAGTAAAAACAGTTTCTCAGTTAACTTGGTCTTTAAAGACTTTGGTCAACATAGCACCAAAGCGTCCACAGATGTAAACGGGCAGAAATCATGAAACATTTTATTCAGTTGAAGGTACGCCATATTTTACGCTGTTCAGTGGACGCATTAAGACAGCAGCTGTTTAATAGGGCTGTCGCGGTAACCGCAAAAATGAAATATCGCAATATGAAGAAACCCACCGCGCTGCATCATGGGCCACCGCGATTACTGAACTTGGTTCAACTCAGTGATGCATGTTGAGAAGGATGGCTGCACTGGTATCAAAACGAAACGTTACTTCGCTCCTTTGGGAGCACTTTGGTTTTCAGTACGTCAGCTGCTGCGCAGCCAGAGTCCTTGGCCGAGACAGAGCTGCCACCAGCGGCAAAAAAATAAAAAATAAAAAATAAAAACGCTCGGAGACCTGCTGAAGTCCCGGACAAGCGCTGCTTCTGCAACCGTCCTGAAGAGAGTTTGAGCCGAGCTGGAGCTCACTCGCTACCTGCAGGAGGAATGCATCAACCCTAAGAAACCCCCCTGACATGGTGGAGCAACAACCGGGAGAGATTCCCTTTGCTCGCCAGAGTCGCACGCAAGTACGTGTGCGTTAGTGCAACGAGCGCACCATCCGAGAGGGTTTTCAGTGTTGCTGGAAATGTTGCCACCCCTCTCAGATCCTCTCTCAAACCGTACATGGTTAACATGCTGGTTTTCCTTGTGGGCAACAAGGACGTGACCGAGCTATAAATCACCGTCATTCGTGTGTGTGAAAGTGAAATGCGCGCCCGGTACATGTAATTTTTTATGCTCGATTTTAAACAACTAAACAAAATGGGGACTTGTTTGTTATTTGTTAGATGCTGCAGCCAAATTTGCATTTAAAAGTTTAACCTTCTCCTGAATGTTGTTGTTTTTAAGTTCAGTCGGACTCCGACTGTCGGAGAAACAAACGTTACTGCGATCTGTGTTGTTACTGCCCTTTGATCTGCATTCAGTAAAGTGTTATAAAAGAAGGCAAGGCAATTTTTAACCTTTTTTAAATGTGTAAACATTATGTTTAGATAGTACTGCAATAAAAAAAGGGCTGCAATAATATCGCACACCGCAATATTAAGCCACCCTGAATCACCGCAGGAGGAATTCCTCAACCGCGACAGCCCTACTGTTTAACATAAAAAGTGGCATTCAATGACCAGAGGAAATGTTGCTTTTCATGACAGTCTGTAGGCGTCAACAAAGCGGCGTAACAAACAGCACTGTGGAAGGATTTCTGCCGGTGTCGGTACCAGATCTGCTCAAGCTGCCAGATTGGCTCAGGGTCCTGCGCCTGCTGATGACGTCACATTCTGGCAAATTCACTCAGATTTTGTTAATTAGTTCTTGTTTGTTACCACCTAAGTATTTTCTTTATAACTGTAATTTGTTAATAAAACACCATATTATCTTTGTTTTGTAAAGAATGTGAAACTGCATAAAACCAACATCAGACTGCCAAAAAAGACAACAGTTCTTATATGTGAAGCCATGTCTGTTCATATTAATGTGGAATGCGTCTGTATGTTTCCTTAGTTGTTATGTAAATGCATTCATTCATTCTTTCAAAATGTTGCTTGGTGTCTTATCAATAAAGTTTTTATATTTTATTTTGCCCCATTACATCAAAATCAGGAGCTTTTGAGGGTCACCGTTTATCAGTTGATATCTTTGCTTTTATTTTACATTTCCTTTGGAAATTCCAACATATTTTCTCGAAAAGTGTTGATTTTTGGACTACAGGACTTCAACCGCTAAGACTACAACTGTAAATTCATCTTGACCTATCAAAATCATCATTGTCAACATGCTAACGTAACTTTTACAAACGTGGTATCGTAACTTCCGTAAGTCTTACGTTCAGCCCCCGTAATTTGCAGATGCAGGACCCCGAGCAGATCTGGCTGCCCGAGCAGATCTGGTACCGACAACGCATCCTTTGGTGTTGACAGTTTAGAAATGGCGATTTTAAGGATGCGGTTTTGTTTTTCCTTCCATCTGCTTCACCAGCAACTCCTCCGATTTTACATGCCGGTTGTTTGACGACATCTACTGATTCCATTTCCTACCAGTTTATGAATGAATTTGCCCCCAAGTAGACTCTGCCAGGCCCTTTCAGAGTACATACTCCAAGCAAGTGCTCGTTTGGTTCCTGAAATGACCCAGAAAGTGGTTTTCCTCTTGAAACGGGTCTGGTTTGCTGACACCAAAACGGTTCAGAACCAGCCTCTCATTTTATCTTCAACCGTTTTTCTTTCTTTTTTCATTTTAGCCCTAGTGGAAAAGAAAGATTCATAGTTGTTTTTTATTTATTATTCGGAAACTAGAGCATCCTCACCTTCAGTTAAAGAGGTGCCCCAGACGACCTCAGCTCATCGCAGCACATGTTGAATCATTAATCTCGCTCTTATGCAACACCTTCTCCAGAGAAAACTGCTCACCGTTCATAGATGCTCTACAAGCATTAATCAAGTACCCTTTTTGCATTTTTTCACCCAGTCACTTGTGGACGCAGTGCATGAATGAAGGATAAAGAATTTGCATCACTGTGGGAGGTGTTTAAAAGTTCCTGCGAGGTGAATATTTAAGGATGTGAGTAGAAGTATTTGACTAGAGTGATGTTTTAAGGGTTTCTAACTAAAAATACACCAGAGACTGTTGCTATTGTGTGTCAATTATAGTGGTGAATGTGCTGTCATGCTATCAGTCCACTGGGCTGAGTGCTACACCTGTACAGCCTTTCACCTGCCTATCGCTGTAACGAGCAGTGCCTTGCCGCTGGCAGTGTGCCACAGTGAGCAATGCCTGCAGGGTGAACCGTAGGGGTTCATCCTGTCAAATCCAGTCACATCACTAAGCCAAAAACGATGAAGCCGCACCTGACCTTGGTTATTTATACGCTTCGTATCTCCCGAGAAAGGCAATAAAAGGGAAAGACTGAGTCCACCAAGGTCATAAAAATCTCCCCTGAGTCGATAAATGACTTCATTTTGGAATAAAGCCGTTTACGACATTTTATCCATGTTTTTGCATACTCACCATTTTTATCTGCTCGGCGAAAAATCTGCAATAAAAAGAAAAGAATCATATTTAGACGTTTGGGTTTTGGAGGACTTTCAAAAATGACAATTACAAGAAATTATAAGAACATGCACAATGTTTAGACTCATAGAGGAAGGGGAACATTCCTCATCTGGATCACCACGGAGACGTCTGAGGAAATGAAACGCTGACATTTACATGCACCCAAGAGAAGCTGATAACTTTCATGTTTTCTTGTCACCCCAGGCACCGAAAGCATTCCCACTGCTTTCAGATTTAGCTCCCAACTTCTGGTGTTAATCTGCACAAGCAGGAAGTGGCATGAATCTTAGCTGTGAACACATTTGGCCGGAAAATAACTCCTCGTATCTCAAGACGCAAAAAATTAAAAAAAATGAGTGTGTGAGTGGTGACATCAAAGTGTTCTTCATGTATTATTTTGAGCTTTAGCTGGTAGCTCCATCCTTCACAAGCGATGAGTAAATGGTTTGTTGTTTATATCAAAGTGTTGTGAAACATGTCCCACTTCAAAAACTCAAACGTGTTCTGCTCACTTTTATTTTGAACAGCATCTCTGCTTCAGATCTTAAACTATTAAAAAACAAACAATTCCTTAAAAATAAAAAGAAAACAGGATCATAAAACAATGTGTCCAAACGGCACCGTAAGCTCGAGTCTGAAAAGTAGCGTGGCAACAAATTGTCACAAAAACAAATCACAATGTGCAAGAAATAAAAACTCATAGAACAAAAAAAAGTTGACATTACAAATATTGCATAAAGAATAATGGTTTTTTGGTTTAGTTATAATTTTGTGAGAGTTTTAAGAGTTTGTTTATAATAAAATAACAATTATTGATTGATTTAGTCCTTTACCAGTGGTGCACCCAAGGGGAGACCGGCAGGAGCCATGGCCACCCCATTGGCCCCCCAGAAAGATACCTATGAGGCCAGAACAGTCTCAATAAGAATTAAGTCACACAACGTTTTCCACAAATGCACACGTTCATTCGGAAATCCACATTCTGTGTTTCACAAATATAATTCGGAGGAACACAAATGCACACGCTCATTCGGAAATTCACACTCTTTGACTCATAAATATAATGTGAAAAAATAAGTCACGCAACATTTTCCACAAATGCACACGCTAATTCTGAAGTTCACACTCTGTGGTTCACAAATATAATTTGTAAGAACACTTGTAATATAAACTCAGATCATACGAATTGCTGAACGTGCATTTACGAACAGCTTCTCATTTGTGAACCTTTCTGCGTTTGTGAATGAAATCTGTGTGGTGCATTCACGGACAGCTTCTCATTTGTGAACCTTCCTGCATTCGTGAGAGAAATCGGTGTGCTGAATTTTGAGACTCTCCTAACGTCGCAGGTCAACAAACGTCACCATTGGCTAATGAACCTGTCAATCAAATATATGCTTCTGCCAGGGCTGTGCGCTTTCAGCCAATGGCTCCTTATGTTACAGAACAGATCTGCTGTGCGCATAAGTCGGACACATTTTCCTGCATGTGTAGCTCGGGGGTGACGATGGATGAAGATATCGCGTTAGCGTTCATACTTGTTTAATTTTCAATTTTAATTCTGGTGCCTGTTAGCAGCTGAAACACATCATCACGTGCTTGTGGATATCAAATATCGAATATGAAAACATGACTGTAATAATAAGTAAAGGTTAGCAGCTGTAGCTTCAGTGTGCTCATAGGAAACATGACAAAAGAACACAAACCACATTTCTCTTTATGGCCTATATAGTTGTCATCATTAACGTTACATGATTTACAGAATACATGTGACCAACTAACATTTCATGTTCTACCACCGGATGTTTGGATCAAAATATGAACCAATCAGATCTTAGATCAGGTGAGAGCCAGGCGTTTCCCATCATGCCCAAGGTTTTGCAGCCAAGGGAGAACAACTGCAGCGCCTTGCTCCAAAATCTGCGGCCGCCTTGATCTCAAGTGGTTATCGTTGCCTACGTATGCATGACGTCAGAGCAAGTCGGCGTCAAGTCGGACACAAATCTAACCGGTTACATTACATTACCAACGCTCCACCATATGGGTGGCCTCTTAATAATCTTATTCAGAAAAATTATGCATTTTTACTAAGTGAAAGCAAACCCGTTAGGGGCAGAGACCTCTTGAAGCTCATATTAAACATTGTCTGCAGAGAAGGTAAGAGAAGCTAGTAAATCATCAGGCCTATTCCATGGGAGTGACTCTGAAAAGGAGCAAAAGCTCCAGCTCTTTATCTTGGCAGGTGTCTCTATTCTCCTGTGTTCAGGCTTTTGATTACATCAGTTACTTTTCCTTTTAATGAGCTGCATATATTTCTAACACAGCCTTCAGTGACATCAAGAAAAAACACTTTTTAATTGTAAAAGACATTATTCTCATTCTGAGAACAAATGAACAAACTGTGTGTGGGTATGTGTGTCCAGTTGCAACTTAACACAGACTCAGAAGCATAGAGAATCTTCTCACAACACCTAATCATCCCTTGATCAAAAAACCAGTAGATAGAATCTTGTCATGTTATTCCATTTAATAAGTAGATGGACGGAGGTATAGTACAAGTTTTCAAGTGTAATGAAGATGATCGCAGGGTAACACAGTTCCCCTTAAATGTTGAGCAAAAGTTATGAAACGAGACAGAATTCAAACAATAACATGTAAAAATAAATGGATCTCCTGATAAGTAGGTGCTTCACCTTTAAATGTTTTTATTAGAGCTGGATACACAGGAAGATGCATGTTACTAAACCAACTCTAGCAATGATAGCACATTTACATTTTGAAGAATTGTAGCATAGATGAAGTGAACAGCAGCCTTTTCAAATACATTCCTGGTCTAAAATAAATCAGGCTGACAAAGACTTTAAGGAAATACACAACTATAAATGAATTTAGAAATCTATTTTGGGGTCTATCCTTTAGCATTTCATATTTACAACGGCAAATCCCTTGAATAACAATATACAGTACATTAACCTTAAAATGGACCACTCCTTCACTTTTTAACTTCCTTCCTTCCTGTCTCTTTATTTTCTTTCTTCCTAACTCCCTACCTTCTCTCTCCTTCCTTCTTCACACATGTAATCATCTAGCCTCAAGTAAGTTCTCAACATACTGGACAGTGTGAAGATATATGTCCACTCCCAAAAGAGTCTGAATGTTTCAACGGATTAATGTTGTCCTGCAGTTCCAAAATTTCATGATCTGTAAGAGGACTGTCCAGTACAGGGACATTGATCCCAGGATGAGGTTCAGTCATGTATCCATTCTCCTCCCATTCAATCTCTGGTGTCGGTATACCCTGGAAAAGGAAAGTGTGTATGAGCATTGTGCATAATGAATCTCAAGAAAACACATTTAATAAAGCCCTATCATGACCTTTTAACAATTACTTAACATCAATGATTTCAGGCAGAACCTAGCATCTCCATTATTTCATAAATTATTATTTTTTTAATTAATGGGCTACTTTTATGTTAAAACAGCAGTGAGAATATCACATCTGGAAGGTCTAATGCCTTGCATTTTGAACTTGCAGATGTGTCATGACTTTGTAATGTCATGACATTATAGTTGAGTGTCCATTTCAGTAGAGGTGCACACAAACAGAACTGTAATTTCAACAGCCATTTTGTCTTGAATCCAAGAAGCATAGAGCAGAGGTAGATTATCAAAGTGTTGAACATTTGATTTTTAGTTAAGGATCAACTTGACATGTGATCAGTCATTTTAACAGAACATACATTTGCCCCTGGATCAGAAACAGGATTCAGAGCCTGGCCCAGATGCCACAGCTGATTTGGTGTCATGTTTTCCTCTGTCCTGATTGGATGGTTGTCCCACGCATCTCTAAAGACATCCAGGCTGGCCTGGATGCGAGACAAGAAAATATAGTGGCAACAAAACATGTGAAGGATGTTACTGATGTCGAGCAAGTCTTGGTCTTCCAGAGAGTGCAGGATGTAGTAATATAGACCAGTAACACTCATGAAGACATCACGCCAGAGGCGCTCGATCCTGGATTTGGAGGGGGATTAAATAAAAGAAAATTATAATATACACACACACATTTACATGTCCATACATCCGTTTTCAACTTGAGTTATCTTTTGAATGGTCGCAGGAGGACTGGTGCCTATCTCTAGCAGTCACAGTGTGAGACGAAGGGTGCACCCTGGGCAGGTCATCAACAGGCACAGGCACGCGCGCACAGACACAAAGCTTCCAAATTAGGTTAAACTCACCGTTGATTGTGTACACTTTTTCCTGCAATGAAGCTGTTGGTGTCAGTTCCACGAACTGAGAACATTAATTATGCAACACCTGCATTTTCTCCGCCATGATCTCCTCTCACCATGAAAAAAAAAACATTAGAATCTTGCTTCAAACATTTTTAATGCACATCTATAACAATCTACATCAATTTGAGTCTCACAGAAATTTCCTTATGTACCTTGCTACTAAGTGAGTAAACAATGTGGCATTATTAACCCTCTGCTGGGGAAATATTTTTTGAAAGAGGGAAATGTTTTTATAGGGGTCAAAACAATCAATTACCAAATGAAAGGTACAACAGCCATACAATAACATGTTAGATAATTAAATAAGTTAAGATCTGTGAAAACCAAAAATAGCAATTATCTTCTATGAAAATATCTCAGTTATTAACGTTCATGCTTTGGAGCAGAAAAAGTGCATGACAAATATTTCAAGCTCAGTTCGCTCCACTCTGATGGTCACCTGTTCCAGCCAGATACCTTCTTTCTAGGCGTTCAAAGTTGGAAACTCGCTGAGTAAACTGGGTGCTTAGAGGAGTATCTTCAGTTGTTTAAGACTGAGGGTAACGCTGCACACGCTGATTCGACTAGCATGGATGCTAATGATGTAAACATAAAAGAGGGCTTGCTTCGTCTCGCGCGCTAACGCCGCAAAGCACTGTGGGATTAGTAGTCTTATTAGCAAAATCGCCCGGCGGGCCAGTTTAATATTATATATTTGATATTTGATTTCGCGGGGCAAATAAAAATAGACCAAGGCCTTGAGTTTGACAACCGTGGCCTAAAAAATGGTACCTAGATACGCTAACTAAACAAATGTTCACTTGAGTTTAGCTTGATGTTAAACTAGATGAAGAATGGACCAGACTTCACGTAACGTCTGGACTGAATTTAACATAAAACATTTTACTTGATCATGAAGAACGCTTCTACTCATAATTGTATAACATTGCATAAATTACAACGAGGGAATAAGATAAAACTATTACTCACAGATCGTGACCGGTCCATCCTGCTCTGCCGTGTGAACTGCAATGCGCATGCGCACAGCAGATCTGTTCTGTGACATAAGGAGCCATATGATTGGCTGAAAGCGAACAGCCCTGGCAGAAGCATATATTTGATTGACAGGTTCATTAGCCAATGGTGACGTTTGTTGACCTGCGACGTTAGGAGAGTCTCAAAATTCAGCACACCGATTTCTCTCACGAATGCAGGAAGGTTCACAAATGAGAAGCTGTCCGTGAATGCACCACACAGATTTCACTCACAAACGCAGAAAGGTTCACAAATGAGAAGCTGTTCGTAAATGCACATTCAGCAATTCGCATGATCTGAGTTTATATTACAAGTGTTCTTACAAATTATATTTGTGAACCACAGAGTGTGAACTTCAGAATTAGCGTGCGCATTTGTGGAAAATGTTGCGTGACTTATTTTTTCACATTATATTTATGAGTCAAAGAGTGTGAATTTCCGAATGAGCGTGTGCATTTGTGTTCCTCCGAATTATATTTGTGAAACACAGAATGTGGATTTCCGAATGAACGTGTGCATTTGTGGAAAACGTTGTGTGACTTAATTCTTATTGAGACTGTTCTGGCCTCATAGATACCAGCCTCCTTCATATTCAGGTTCACACAAATCATTCACTCAGCATATATATATATATATATATATATATATATATATATATATATATATATATATACGCCACGGACGGCGTAGCTGTCCGTGGTGCTGCGCTGCTGCACAGGGAACGGTGCGCAGCACACCACTGGGCTTCAAAACGGCGGCGGCCGTAACAATGTCACTTAGGCTCACCATTGGGAAAGAAAAGCATAAATCTCAATAGTTTTTTTGGACGTTGTTGAAACAGCAACAGGCAAATGAAACTGTTTTAGAATTCTAAAATAACAGAATTTGAAACAACTAAAAATTTGTCTTTCTTCTGAAATATTTGCGTTTCACACATCCGAGGTAAATGTATTTGCTGCATAATTCTATTGAAAAAGAACGATGGAGCAATGCAGTGTGCGGCTACAAGATAAATATTCCCAAAGTTATCACATGGACCAATTTGGTGCCATCCCAAAATTTTCACTGGCCCCCCTGTGAAAATTATTCTGGGGGCGCCACTGCCCTTTACACCTATGAAATAAAAGCTAAATTATAAACCTGAAATGTCTTCTGTTTTTAAACAGTTCATCTAATTCCTGAATCTGTCTCTATAATGATCAAAAATCTCATTTTCGATCATGATTAAATTTTCATGTGAGAGTGGTGTGAAAATGTTCCAAATTGGGGTCAAAAACCACATAAACATAATGAAGATATATTAATTTTTTTCTTTTGTTTATTTTCTGCCTCATCTTTATTCCCAAAGTTGCAAACTGAGAGAACATCCTTTTACTGAAGTCAGACGCTGATTGCATCGTCCTTCATTTGAACTAGTCTCCACATTTACTGATGACAATTACAGCCTCTAAAACCATGCAGGGAGAACCTGTCACTGTGACTGTCTTGGACTAAACCTTGCAGAGGAGCCGGCGCTACTTTTAGCCATGTGGGAGCTGACAAGCTGGCATGATGGCATTTGGATAAAGGCAGGAAGCACCATTACTCTCACAAGCTCCGAGACCATTTTCTCAGAAAGCCAGTCGGAAGTTTGAAAACAGCCTGGAAAGTAAGCTGGGATGAACATTAACCAGTTGTTATTGAAGTTGGTCGTTGGTCGTAGGAAGCAAAGGACAATAAAGCTAAGTGTGGTTGGGTTTTAATTTTTTATATATATAATTCAGAATATATGATCTGTTAATTAATCACACAGGACAATTATAATCCCATTAAAATGTTAAATGGATCTTTTCTCAAGTATTTGATTTGCACCATTATGAGTTGGTCAATGGGCGTAATTAAACAGAGAGCAAGGGGGGGGAAAGCATCCAATAGATCCAATCACTCTGCAGCAGGAAGTAAAAAGCAGAAATTAGTCTCAGTTTCCTGTGAAGGACGACAAACACAAGTGAGTGTGTCTGCAAGATTCCTTATTGGAGATGTGTTCAGTGCAGCTCAATGGCATTATTTTTGGAGTGGGTATGTAATCACGACAACAAAGTCAGATAGGGTTTCTTTCAGTGAGACTATTCAGTTTATGCGTCTGCTAAACTAAAGGGAAATAACGCCCTCCAGCAGCCACTTGACATGAAGTAGTGAGAAGAAAAATTGCACGGTGGAGGTTGTACATTTTGATAGGTGAAATGGATGCTAAGTGCATTTAGACAAAATGCCTGGTGCAGCCTGATTTCCCTTTTGGTGAGAAAAACGAACTAAACTTGCCGCCAGCTGTAAGCAAAGATGTGAAATGATGCTGCAGCTTCAACTAATAACACACCAACAGCCACAAAGCACTGATTTTAGATCCTGCAGGAATGTGATGTTCTCAGTAATAACCCTTCAAGGAAATCAAGCTCAGCCGTATACCATTTCGAATGAATAATTAAAAATGTTTCTGCATAAAGAAAGCTGCTCTATTAGAGCGCCTTGAAGAAGAAGAGCATTTAAATAAATCATATTGTGTTTTTTAAAGGCATGATTTAGCTTTTTTGTTTGTTTCTTTTGAAAATCACTTCATTTAACTCACTTTTATAGGTAATAAATTGTAAGTTGCTTTGGATAAAAGCGTCTGCCTAATAAATAAATAACACTTTTAGATAAAAATTAGTGATTGTTCAGTTTTTTTCTTGGTGTTTTTGTGCACTCGCCTTCTTTAAATTAAGCTGTTGTACCAAAAACGTGAAGGGGTTGTGTTTTTAACACTCGTAACGAGAGGGATGGGGAATAAAGACACCCCGAATAGACGGACACAGGCAGAGCATGTTCTAGAGAATTCAGCTCAAATATGTGTGAGTACTTACATCCTTGAAGAGAGCGATGCCTTGGTTCTGGTTGTGGTTAAGCTGCTGCTGCTGCTTTCTCAGGTGTTCGTGTTTGGCGGACTGGAGACACATGGTGATCAGCTCCGTGCAGGCCAGCATCTTGCTGCTTCAGATGAAGAGGTTGTGGCTTTTTTACTGTTTTAGAAACGAGCGTCCGTGCCTCTGCGCTCCTGGAGAGGTTGTCCTTTTGGGCGAGGATGGTGGATGATGGAGATGATGCTGCTGGTTGTCCTGCGTGGTCAGAACCCTGCTGCTGCTGCCCTCTGTCTGCACGTCGGTGGATGCAGAAATGAGGAGGGGGGTCTTCTTCCTCACGACACCGATGCACATCAATGCTCCATCTGCTGCTGACTGGCAAACGGATGTTACGTCGAGATGCGTTCCACGTTGAAAACTGATCCCTTTTTAGCGACCCGATCGTGTTTTCTCTGTTAAAATGTACAAAATTTAGACGTAGAACGATAGAAATATTAGTTTATGATCTTCATGAAGTACCAAGTCTGTTAATGTATCATTTAGGCGTTCTTATTTTCATTCTCAGGGACGCAACCGCTATCGGAGGGGTATGCCGACCCCCCCCCCCCCCCCCCCCAACACCACCACCACCAAACCCAATTTTCCTATAACGTTTTTTTAAGTGCATTTAAAATATTGCTTGCACCCCACCAAAAAACACACATGAAAAAGGGTCAGAGGTGAAAAGGATATGTTCAACTACTCTAGGGGGGGGGGGGGGGGGGGGGGGGGGACAGAGGGTCACCTAGTCACTGACTTGCTTCTCAGTTACTAATTATATAATTTGAAGATACACAAATGGACACCTGCCTCCAAAATATTCAGAATGCTGCAGCTCGGTGTCTTACAAATACATTCAAATGCAATCACATGACTCCTACTGGCTGATTTGCAATGGCTACCTGTGCTCTTTTATGTCAAATTCAAGGTTTTCATTTTTGTCACGTCCAGGCCCATCTGTCCAGTATCAGTCCATATGATAAATGATAAATGACCCTGTGACGGAGTGCATTAGATATCATGTGGGGAGCAACCATTTTCTTACGCCGCCCCCAAACTTTGGAATGAGCTTCCTCTGCATGTGAGGCAGGCTCCATGTCTAGCTTGTTTTAAGTCCCTTCTTAAGGCCTGTCATTATCTTGCTTTTTAATGCCAATTTTACTGTAAATGTTTCATTAAATCACAATCAGAACAAGTATGATTTAAAATTTCCCTTTTGGTGCTCACATGGAAGCTTCCAGCATTGTTGCATCACCATTCTAACTCTGAATCACATGACCCTGATGTAGGGAGTCTCTAACCAAACTCAGCCTTTCTGCACCTCCCATAAACACCCCCCCATGGCCCCTTCAGGTTTGGGTCCACACGTCACCTCAGAGGGGTGGGAGCTCAGATGATTGCTTGATATACTTCATCAGCTGACAATCAAGAGCTGACGTTTCCTCGCCTTCTGTCCATTTGCCGTTCTGAAGTTCGTCCTCAGTGCAGGTCAACAGGTGAGTTTCCTGTTTTAATAAGTGATTTTTATTAATACAGTAGTAGTGATCGTAGTTGTAAAATTCTCTGTATTTCGAGGAAATGTAACTATTTTGGCTAAAAAAACAGCCGTTCTTTGTTTGTTGACTCAATATTAGCAGATGTATGCCTTCTTATGCTTGTTTTAGACACTTATAACACAATCAACAATAACAAAAATGATTAAAGTAGAAAACTGACGAACTGATGTTTTAATGGAGGTTTGAGAGAAAAAAACACAAGAAAAATCGTCCAGCCTCAAGAAAAAGCCACAAATGCTAAGAATTGCTTTATCAGCTGACCAGTTTTTGAAAAATAAAATTACACAAAGATAATGGTCACTAAAATGAACACAATAAGTTTGTCTGAATAATAGAATAAAATGTTCTTATTTCATGAGCAGGTAAAATAATTGTAATATTGAATCAGATGTCTTGTTTTCTCCCTGCTTCTATTTGCTTGAATATTTTTAACACAGAGATAAATAAAGAGTTAATAATCTGAAGAATGGTTTGAAGCTATGTCTGTGAAGACAGCTCTTGAGCACCTGCAGAGTGAAGATAAACTGCAGCGACCTGACACACCCACTAAGACAGCCCCTGCTCTCTGGAGCTAAACCGACCCACTATTATCTGTCCTGAAACATTTAGTCATCCTAGTTGGATGACGTGTTAGTTAAATGGTAAGGAGGCATGTATAAACTTCAGTTTAAAAAAACTGTGTTGGAAGTGTCTGATGATGTATTTGTACTCTGAGACATGACTTAGGCCACGTTCACATTTTGGATCAGTCCATACAAAAGTATGCTGGAGTGTTCGTTCTTTACACAATCAGACTAGTTACAGCAACACTCGTGTTTTTCTCTTGCATTCTTGCACTGTTGTTCACGTAAGATAATATTTGTTACACACTCCCATGTGCTGATTCACAGCTAAATAAAAATATGTCAGCAGATGCTCAGGTTACTTTTTGAATGCTATGCACCAGAGAGACCGGGCCTTTGCGTTACTGTGTCCTTTTCCTGTTTTTTCTATATAAATCACCTTAAAATCAAAGCTACCACCTAAACATCTTTATTCACTTTATCTACTATCCAAAGTAACAGCCAAAAGGTTTGAGGGAGTTTTTCTGTACGTCCCTCCCCTGGTGAAAAAGAACCGGGCCGGACAAAGGGTCCTCCCGGTCTGAAGTCAGCAATGGATCGGACTCTGCGGATCATAAAAAAACAACTAATGGTGCCGTAAAACCTGGTCTCCAGGCAAACAAGTGAGGGATCGGACGGACCTTGACATCCCCTTATACTTGGCTTTCAACCAGCCAGAAATTCTTGTAAAAATATAAAATTATCTTGATCAACAGTTTTTCAGGCTTTCTGAAGGTTTTTGGACTTTTCATTTCCATAGTTTTATGTCCAGTTTTTGTACCAACAATGAACGCACACACTGTGATAGTTTGTGGGAAAACAAAAAAATTACATCTCTTGCATCATCTGAAAGTTTTGTCTTTAAGAAATGGTGACGAAGAGGTGCATCATCTTTCTCATGTTGTGCGTGAAGTTTTCAGCACTTTGATGCTGCTACTATACTGTTATATGTGTCAAACGTGGGTTGTTCTTAGAGTTTTTACATGGATTTGACAAAAGAAATGGGAATAAATTGTGTCTAAATAAAAAGGTTAGTAAAAACAGACTTTTAATTGGCTTGTTAACTGGTGACATAGGAGCTTGTTTATGCTGGAATGATTCAAAGGTCAGATTCAACCTTGGCAAATAAAACTGGTCAGCCCACATCCAAGGTAACAGTGAAATATTTCCAGAAATCTGAAAAAAACTACAGATCAGTTTCAGGTTATGAAGGGCTGACTTCTTAATACCAAGCAAAGAAAGTATTTGTTTCAATAGATTCAACCTTCCCGTGTTTCTGTTCTCCACTCAGAGTAAGAACAGCTTCGTTATCATGGCCGCCTTCCTTCATCACTGTCCTTTCCTAAGATCTGCTCCAAAGCCAGCTTTAAGAAGAACAGGAGCTTCTTTGCTGTCTCTGGCAGACCAATGCCCCATCATCGCTCGTCAGATCTCTGTGAGCGGCCTGGCATCTCTGGAGAACAAAGTGACTTTGTCTTCCACTGAACCCAGTAGTTACCGACTACCCATTGTGGACCAAAAGAGGCTGTTTGCTCAAACTGCCACTCAGGTGGCCGTTTCTGCATCGAAGGGCTGCCCTTTTGTTGCCTCTCAGATTGGAATGGTCCAGGCAAGCCCTGAAGTACAAGAAGATGTCCAAGAAGGTACGCACCATGAGTAGTGAGATCTACAGATCCGTGATATCCAAAATAGCCACCTCTGAAAATATTTTGTCTCCTTTAGGTTTGATGACCTCCTTGTTGAAAGGTTTAAAAGAATCAGTGTTCCCAACATCCGATCAAACCAACACAGCCACCCACCACCTCAGAGACAACATGGGTAAGATCTAGTGGCCTCAATTACAAAAAAAGTCCCCCAAAAACTTCTGCAACTGATGTCCCCTCTATCCAATCTATCCTGCAGTTGGCCCCAGTTACAACTATGATCACTTCTTCATCGAGAAGATTGCTGAGAAAAAGAAGGACCACACTTACAGAGTCTTCAAGACGGTGAACAGAAGCGCCACAGCCTTCCCTCTGGCTGAGGATTACTCGGTTTCTGGACGAGGGGTCTCAGAAGTGTCAGTGTGGTGCAGCAACGACTACCTGGGAATGAGTCGCCACCCGAGGGTCCTCGATGCCATCAAGTAAGAACAGATGATCCAAAAATTTTCTAATTTTGGCCTTTATGGTCTCTAGAGTTGACGATTTGAAAATAATGTTTTCAGATGGATGAGTTGATGTTTTTTGTGAAGAAGAGATCTTGCTTTGAAGTTACAAAGTAGCTAAAACGAAGTTGTCAGATGAAGATGAGTCAGGCTCTAGAAAGGTTGGGTTTGCCAGAGAGGGATCTAGAATAATCTTTGAGCTTCTATTAGACAGGTTAGTGTAAAACGTTGCAACTTTGACATTACTTTAACTTTTCAAATAACAGACTGAGGTTGACTTAATCTCGTGTTAGCCTGCTAGCATTCTGTACACAAATAGTTAGCATGGTATCTGCTAACCGTTAGCTTAAAAGAATGCTAGCATATTACAACAGTTAACCCTTCTTTGTGTGACAGTGTGAGCATCCTTTCACAGTGTCCCGACTGATCATGCACCCTGGCTGCTTGGCCAAGGGGATGTCCCTTTGGCTAACTGGTTAGCGCGGGTGTCTGGGAATTGAATCCCACCCGGGCTCTCGTTTCTCCACCTTGCCACATTTGCCTCAAAGATAGCTTTGCAGCAAGTTAATTGAATCTATTAGTCTCTTATAATTCCTGTGTGGCAAGGTGGAGAATTGAGGGCCCGGGCGGGATTCGATCCCCAGATTCCCGGTAAAAAGTCATGCACGCTAACCAGTCAGCCAAAGGGACATCCCCGTGGCCAAGCAGCCAGGGCGCATGATCAATCGGGACACTGTGACAGGACGCCCACACTACAACACCTGCATTTAAAATCAGAAGAGCAGATTTTATATTTTTGGTTGTGGTTGTCTTTAGAGATGCTCTGGAGAACCATGGTGCAGGAGCAGGTGGGACCAGGAACATCTCTGGCACCAGTAACTTCCACGTGACTCTGGAGAAGGAGCTTGCCCAGCTTCACCAGAAAGATGCTGCTTTGGTGTTCTCCTCCTGCTTCGTGGCCAACGACTCAACCCTCTTCACTCTGGCTAAAATGCTTCCGGGTAAATATTGGTGGAAAATCCATATGAATGGATCCTGGTGAAAAATTATCCATGAAAGATTGGTTTTAAGAATCTGTAGAGGCCTTTCCACTGTAATCTTTTTTTAAAGCAGCAAAACTGGTGCTTCTCTGTTTTAAGAAATGTTTTCTCTGTCATCAGGTTGTGAGATCTACTCTGATGCAGGAAACCATGCATCCATGATTCAGGGTATTAGGAACAGCGGAGCCAAACGCTTCATTTTCCGTCACAACGACAGTCGACACCTGGAGGAACTGCTGCGACGCTCTGACCCAAACTCTCCAAAAATAGTGGCGTTTGAGACTGTGCACTCTATGGACGGTGAGTCCTCAGACATGACTAAAGTAGATGTTTGACCATTTCATTAGGACTTCACCCTCTAACTTGGGTCAACAGTCCGTTTAATTACTATGGCACACTATTTAAACACTTCTTCTTGTTGTCTGGGGGGTCCAGGTGGCATTTGCCCTCTGGAAGAGCTGTGTGACGTAGCCCACCGTTATGGAGCCCTGACGTTTGTGGATGAAGTTCACGCCGTGGGTCTGTATGGGGCCCACGGAGCCGGGGTGGGCGAAAGAGACAACATCATGAACAAGATAGACATAGTTTCTGGGACTTTAGGTGAGTCATGATTTTTTTATCGGTAGCAAAAACGTCAACCCATCCTGGATTATTTGGCTCACTTCTTTTCTTGTGAAGCCCACATCCAGCATGCATAGGTGGATATGGGCAAACCTTGCGGGTGCCAGCAGGGTTTGTCTGCGGTTTCCATGGTGGCCCCACAAGGATTTGCCCACATAGATTTTAACAGGCCCATGTATGAGTCATACCATCTGGGTCCCTCAGAAAGCCCATGTAAGTTTATGTGGGCAAACCCTGTTGGCACCTGTACAGTTTGCCCATACACATCCATATGGGGCTCACCTAGGCAGGCTCGCTAGGCCACTTGTGCTCAAACTGAAATGGTTCTAAAGCCAAAATTGCAACAATAATTCTACAAATACGAGTCTGCAGTTGGCTGAGTGAGAGCAGGACAGTAGTGAGTTTTCACCAGAGCAGAAGTGTTATCAGCTGGGTGTCGGTTCTCCTCCCTCTCTGGCTGCACCGATAAAACTCTCTAAATGAATTTTATTGCCGTGTGATCAAAAGACTTTACTAAACAATCCCTATAGACCAGAGCTGTGCAAACATTCCTAGATCAAGGCTAAAAACGTCAGGACAATGTAGCGACAAAAAAATATGTTTTTTTTATTTATTTTATGGTGATTTATTGCATTTTACTCCTCAAAATTCGTCTAAAATAAGCACAATAGGACAATTAACATAAAAATGCTTGGATGTGTCATTCTACATCAACAGCCTGGAGAAACAATTTATCATTGAAGAAATGCGGGGGTGGGGTGGGGGGTGGTGGTGGGGGGCAAACTGCCCCGGGGTGGACTTTGAATGCCTGCTGTATTCTAAAGCAGAATAACAACACAACTTTTTTCTGTTTAATTATTGCAGTCTAAATAATAAAAATAAAATCCATCTAAGCATTATAATAAAATATTAATATCATCTCAGATTTTTCAAGAAGTCGCAAGAATAAAAAAAAGAAAGTTAGAAATATTTGCAGAATGTGTAAAATAAAATATTAAGATTACAAATTATTAAGATAACATACATCAAACCCAACTAATACATTTAAAGGCTTGCTTGATTTTCCAGATTATTGTTTCTTTCTATTATTTAGAGAAATGTTTTAGAAAAAATAATTAAAATCTATTTTTGTACATTTTTTGTTAATGCTCGTTTTATCATTGCTTTACTGTCCCTGATGATGTCATGTAACCTTCCAGGTAAGGCCTTTGGCTGCGTTGGAGGCTACATCGCCAGCAGTGCCGCCCTGGTGGACACGGTGCGCTCCTACGCAGCCGGCTTCATCTTCACCACCGCTCTTCCTCCGATGGTCCTGGCGGGAGCTCTGGAGTCCGTCCGGGTCCTGAAGAGCGCCGAGGGCCAGGTGCTGCGTCGAGCCCACCAGAGGAATGTGAAACACATGAGGCAGCTGCTGATGGACAAAGGCCTGCCTGTGGTCAACTGTCCCAGCCACATCATCCCCATACGGGTACGACATCTACCCTCACTGAGATATTCTGAATTTTCTCTGGAAAATTTCATCACCAAAGACAAAATGGGATACTTTTGCAACTCTAATTTGGATTGAAGTTTTAGGATTGGCTCAGGTTTTTGGACACAGGCTGAATCTACTGGGTAAATAAATCCTCTCAGGTCTCAGTTATCCCCCTTTTTCCAGGTTGGGAATGCCGAGCTGAACACTAAGGTGTGTGACATCCTCCTGGAGAGACACAACATCTACGTCCAGGCCATTAACTACCCCACGGTGCCTCGTGGTGAGGAGCTGCTGCGTCTGGCTCCGTCTCCCCATCACGATCCTGACATGATGGACCACTTTGCGGGTGAGTGTGGGAGTCGTTAGAGGTCAGAGCTGAGCTAGTAAACATTTTATAAATGTTAAATAAACACACAGCAGGAGGCTCATGTTAGAAAATGTGAGGAATTTTATTAAAGTCAGCACAAAATCTTAAAGCTCTTTAGGGATTGTTATTAAAAATGAGATAACTGTCTGTTTCCCTCAGGTAAGCTGGTGGAGGTGTGGCAGGAAGTGGGTCTGCCACTCAACAGCCCGGCTACGGTTTCCTGCACCTTCTGCGACCGCCCGCTGCACTTTGACCTCATGAGTGAGTGGGAGAAGTCCTACTTCGGCAACATGGAGCCGCAGTACATCACCGTGCTAGCTTAGCTCCAGACCACTGCACTGATGATGCAAACAGTAGAAGCTTAATTCCTCAGGGAGCATTTCTGCACAGGCATTGTGTTTAAATACTCGTTCCCAGGCTAGATTTGAGTATTTATAGATGCTTTTTCTGTACTCCAGCATTCTGAAGTGTGTTTTCTGCCACAATAATAATTAAAGAAATGCCTCTTGCATTTTCAAAGCACGAAACCTGCACATTTGACACTTTCTTAAATATCATATCGATGTGTGATAGTGTGAGATAAAACATTCAGTGATTTTTAAGGTGTTGATAGGCTGTTTTTAATATTAGATTCATTATTTATATAATAAAAAGGATCTGAATGTGCTGTTTTGATTAAAAGACACTGGTTTGATTCAAAACATGATTACACGTAAGGGCCGCGTCTTGGTTCTGCAGCCCCCACTAGTGGCCATCCACTAGTTGACGATACACGGGATGGCCACTTCTCGTTTGACTCTGGCTCTCAGTCTGCGCAGCTCTGCGTTTTCTCCGTCCACAGTCAGTCCAGATTCGATCAGCGTCCACGCTTTAGTGAGCTGCTGTTCTCCGTAGTGCTGCAGCGCCCCTCGTAGAAAACACTCAGCCAGGTGCGGCCCCCCCAGACCAGCCTCCACACACTGAATGGTCTGATCCCGGTGGAGGTTCAGGGCTTGGGTGAAGTCCTCCAGAGCGGCTCCCTCTTTAGAGCAGAGCACCAAGCTGCGACCTCGCCGACACAGATCCTCCGCCCGGATTTTTGGGTCATCAGAACCGCTCGCACGGCCATGTCCCTGGATGACTTTGTCCAGGTCAGATATGGCCCGCTCATGTAGGCCCAGCTGTGCAAAGCAGGCAGCCCGCTGGCGGAGATACTGGGGTTTGAGGTGGCCCTCTGCTTGTACCGCCACGGTCAGGAGCGCCAGGGCCTGGTCCCACTGGCCACAGAGCGACACGCTGCTGGCCTCCTGCACTGCCGCCTGTCACAGTGAAGGTTTTTGGTGAGGACACGTTACATTCGCATAACAAAGATATTTTAAACATGAAGTAGTCCTCTCATTGACATGCAGATTAAAGCACTTCTGTGTCAGCTGCATCTCAGACTCTTGCACGTAGGTTTCACCTGAGCGGTGCACTTTCGATGATTAAATGGGAGCAGAGCCAGCAGGAAGTCCAGGATGGGTAAATCTTTCTCACTCAGTTTGCTGAGCCTGCGAGCGGCGCTGCAGTAGTTCTGCTGCCAGGCCTCCATCACCCCCAGCCGAGCCTGAGCCACCGCGTCTCTTGGCTCTTGGCCAAATACCTGGCACAGGTGAGCTCCTGCTGCCGTACGTTCTCCTGGAGAGCGCCAACCAGAACACAAGCTTGTTAAGATGAGTTAAAATGTTCTCTACCAGGCCGGAACCCTCACCTCCTTCTTATTTAACTTTTAGAAACATTTAATCTCAAAGCTCCCGTCTCACCTTTAGCCAGAAGTGTGTCCACGTACAGAAGGTGCCACAGTGGGTCTCTGCTGTCGGTCCTCATCAAAGCTCCACTAACTATAAAAGCATCCTTCAGCTGCTCTTCGTGGCAGGGAACCGGATTGGTGACCACAGCGTCTGACAGGCTGTTGCGACAGAACTGGTGCAGCCAATCACAGAGGAGCGTCCGTGCTCGGTCCTTGAGTGACAGGATCTCTTTGACGACCGCATCGGCTCGTATCTGGAGAGCGGCGAGGATATCGTGGACGCTCTCCTGAGTCAGTGCACAAGTTAAAACTCAATTTATTTTCATGTGAATGATTTGTTTAACTCGATAATAGATGTTTGCTGTGACCTGATCCAATTGTTTATTATTTAAAAAAATTGTTTATTGATTTTATTATTTTATTATGTTATTTTTTATTAATTAAGAGCTTCTGAGAACAAATAATAAAAATGAGGTATTTTTTATTTTAGTGCTGTCAGACTGACTGGCAAAGCGAAAACTATGACTGTTGCGTTTGTTTTTCTTCAGTTTTACAACCAGTATTACGTCGTTTTCTAACAGTGATGGTGTGATATGTTCTGCTATTAAGGATGAAGTTTAATCTGTTTTATTTTCTGCATTACATTATTTACTCAAGCATAGATCATTCCTGTAGAAGTTCGGGCTAATTAGGTGTGCTGTAAGGTACCTTTTGCTGATTCAGCATGAGGTACGTAAATCCTCGTCCACACAGGGCCTGCATGTGCTTTGGACGCTCCTTCAAAATGGCACTAAAATCAAATATGGCTGTCTTTCGCTGGCCCAGTAACACGTAACACCTAGCTCTCTCCAGCAGGGAGTCAGCTGCTCCACCACCTTAAAAAACAAGAACTTCTTTTTTATTATTATTGAATTACTTTTACTTTCTTCTACCCTAATTTGTATTTAAAAGTGTTCATTACCAGAGGCCATAACAGCGATGGATAAATACGCCACGGCCTCCCTGACAGAGCCTTCTTCTTTCGAGGCGTTCAGGATGTGTTTTGCTGCTGAGTGACAACGCCCCTGCAGAAGAGCTCGATCTCTCTCCTGAGCCACGAGCAGCAGGCTGCGCAGGCAGCTGGTGTCACCGCACACAATCAGCTTCTTTAGCAGCTGCAGGCAAAAGAAGAGACCAACCTGAGTTATTTCTCATTGTCGAAGCTTTAAACTCAGGAACTAATGTATTTGTGATCTGAGTGTTTACTGACATGAAAACAGTGATTTATTATTTATTTATTTTTGCTTAATTGGGGCAACAGAATTGACAGAGCTTCTATTAAACATAAACAAAATTCCAACATCTTTTGGCCTCTTGTTTATTTAAGTCTGCAAAGGAAATGAAGTAGATCAAATTTCTTACACACAAAGCCGTACCTGATTGGTGTCATAGTGAAAGCCTCGGTGCAGCTGCAGAAGAGCAAGACGAGCCAGGATGGGAGCCCGGAGGTTGGGGGTCCCCGCGGCCAGCAGCAGCCTGTAGGCCTCCTCCACCCGGCCGAGCTGGTACAGGGCATCTGCTGCGAGGATCTGAGGCCCATCGGAACTGGGCTGGAGCTCCATGAGCAGCGAGGCCAGGGCCTGGACACCAGCAGGAGTCCTGATGTATGAAGCAGGTAAAAGTGATTAGTCGAGAAAAAATAAAAATTACTAGGACACATTATATGTATTTTTTTTTATTAGTTTTAAGTGAAAATGTCAACAAACATGTAAGAAGAACCCTACCCCGATCTGTGGTCGTCTCTCTTCGATTGGGCTTCACCTGAACTGGACTTCTCCTCCAGCATGACTCGCCCCTGCTCCAGCAGAACGGTCACCAGCAGCCCTCGATAGTTCCATGGCACCAGGCAGCGGACCGTCAGCGCTGTTTCCTGAGGATGCAGCCTGCTGGCTGTCACATAGTCAAGAGCTGTGAGATAATTAAAGCCACCGATGACACGCAGGAGGCCCCTGCCACAAAGGGCCCGCACACAGCTGGATGGGTGAGGAGCGTTGTGTTCAATCACAGACTGGAAGTCCTCTAGCGCCCCTTTATGGTCACCTGAGAGCAGACGTGCATACCCACAGAGGACCTGGACTGTGTTTTCATAGCTGTGCTGTCCTTGGGCAGCAGCTAGCTGGCTACAGATAGAGAGAGCCTCTTTGTGCTCCCCTCTAAGGAGGAGGCAGTCGGTCAGCCGCACCCGCAGCTCTCTACCTCCTCCACCAGGTTCTAAATGGCAAAGAGTCCGTAATGCAGCTATCACGGGGTCAAGGAGTTCAACTCCTTCAGTGGATCGCAGCTCTGCACGGCTAAGCACCCTCTCCCTGAACCCAGACAAACCTCGCTCCGCCTGCTGACGGAGATGGTTTCGAGCAGCCAGTCCAGTGCCACAATCAGTGAAGAGTTTTTGGAAGTAAATACGGGCAGAGGCAGGATGGATCTCAAATGCTTCCTCCAGATCTCTGCACTCCTCTGCTGTTTTCCCACCTGCCGACAGGCAGGCGGCTGCTCTGCTGGCTAGGAGCCTGGTTCTCCTCTCAGGACTCTCTACTGCGGCCGTGGAGCTTTGCGAGGTTTTCTGACAATCGCCCTGGTTTAAGAGAGCAGAGTAGACCTCTGAGCTGTCCACAAACCTGCCTGTTAAAAACAAAAATGCTGCTTGAAGTTCTTGAATGTCTTTGTCGTCAGGCGACAGAGCCAATAAGAACTCAATAGCTGCTGAGGAGTCCTCTACATCCATTTTGTTAGTCTCTTTTGAGGTCTCTGTCCACTTATGGTCCAGTCCCAGACAGGGAAATGTTTGCATTAATTTGTCGGTAAAGGCCTTTTTTATTTTGGGTAGGTGTGCAGTTTGCCTTTTCTGAACCAGTTCAACTGTTTCCTGTTTGTTCCTTTGGTACGTTTGAAGGTAAAGCCTCAGGCCCTGCCAGCTGTGACGCTGTGAGAACAAACAGGCCAAGGCTCGAGTTACCTCCAACAACACACGCATCCTCCCTTTTGGGTGAGGGCCACGTTTGCTTTCAAGGAGAGACGTGCAGCGGGCAAAAATCTCCTCGCAGTTACGTCCGTCGCTCCGGAGAAGAGTTTCCATTTTGAAAACGGTGGCTGTCAGATTGTTGGGGCGCAGCGTGGAGAGGAAAACAGCTGTGAGACCGTTATGGAGATTCTCTTTGGGCGGGTTGTCCCCATTGCTGTCCAGCCAGCCTTCGAGAGTAGCGATCACCTTTTCACAGCTGGACGTGTCCAGGCTCTTCATGTGGGACACGGCTAAAGTGGCATGAGTCCTGAAGGCAGACATGTAGAAGGAAGTGGCCTTTTCCAGGTCTCCGACCTGAAGAAACTTGTCCCCATCTGCACACAGCTCAGCTAGTCGAACCAAAGCAGTCATGATCAGACAGCAGCCCTCCCTCTTGTTTCATCTCCTCGGCTCGCAGCTCAGCGCATACCTGTTAAAAAGTGACAATATTTAGTTTAACAACAAAAATGTACAAACAATGTTTAGCGTAAAATGATTTATTTTCATTGTACGCAAGTTGTTCCATGATACAAGTACATGTGCATGAGAACCTGAATGTCAACTCTTGTACCTTATTAGCTGGGAAGTCCCTTTCTTTCAGTCTGGTTGTTTTCAGTAGCAACATTTTCAAAGACTTTCGTGTTTTGAGTCATTACATTACAAGAAATGTTTGTTGTTGATGCATTTTCCACTATGTTTATTTGAACCTGCAGGAATACTGTTAAAACCAGTGTATTTTAAAGCGATACACAACATTTTCATAAAACCTATTACTTCTGTTGACAATCTATTTCTAATATCAGACTAAAATGAGCGCTTTTTGAAGAAACAGACATGTGGTTATATATGAAAATGAAAAAGGATCTAAAAACATGACGTGAATCTATTTTTCTTCATGTTTGGCCCACTGTGGAGCCGTCTGATGTTTGTTTTTGCCTCTGCTATGAAATTTTAAGCAACTTTTGCATTACCATTGAGTCAAGCAAGTTTGACAAACCATATATTAAACCTGCAGAACAATAAAATGGGGAATGGTTGATTTTAAACTCCATAGATAAAGGCATTTTATTTATATTTAGCACGTTTTTATGCAAATATTTTGTTAAAAATTTTACAAAACATCTCAAAAATCAGAAAAAGCTGCAACGATACGATTGCAAAACCGATAGTTTATTATTTACCACAATTAATTACCGCAGTTTGTAATAGCAGCAGAATAAAAAGGAGTTTTGTTTACGTGTTAAATATGTTTTAGCGCCCCCATGTGGTCTTTTCGTGGCTATTGTTAAAAGTCTGTTTTAGCTTTTCTCTGCGACATTAAAAAACGAGTCATTTAGAAGTGAAAAATCTCTAAAAGCTGCTTTAATTCAGATTATATGTGTTTTAATCAACATAAACGTGTTCAGGACCGACAACGTGTGCCTTTTTTGGTCATTTCATCCGCTTAGGATTCGGGGTTGCCATGACAGCACGAGTCAGCTCGGTCAGCTCAAATAGCAGGAACCACTTCCTTACTTACTACTACGTACGTGTTAGACACACTGACACAAAAACTACAAGAGGGCAGAAAGTAACTGACCGCGATAAGCTTCACATGACGGTAAAGCGCTCCTGGCTCTGCCTCCTTGCTTCTCTTAACGGCAACGAGGCGAGCTCGAGGCGAGCGGAGTTGTTCTGGCAAGAGCGGCGTGGTTGCCAATGGAAACCACGCAAACGCTCGCGCTCACAGGAAGAACGCTGAAAGATCTCCATATCTGTTTTTTGTGGTACCACGAAAAATGTCGATTACATCTATCCTTTGTGTTTCAGGAGGAAATAAATAAACTTTTACAACAGAGTTCTGGTTGAATATGTTCAAATTCTGCTTCTTCTTCATGGTTCACTTCATTTGTATTTACGAATGTTATGTTAAAGAGCAAGCCAGCCCCAAATCATTTTTTTACTGATAAATGAGTGTCTAATCGCGCAGTAGACAAGTGTAGTCAATAATTTGGCACTTTAGTACATCTTAGTTAAAATTTTAATATTCTGCCTCAAACTGTCAGTGTTGTGCCATCTTCAGGTACAAATTCTGCCCTACACTTGAATTTAAATCTGCCATCGCTATTGGCTAAGTGGTACATTATGATGTCACAATGTTGTTGTGAGCCTGTGTGTGTATTTGTTAGTGGCTCTGCTCTTTCAGTCAACAGCATTTGTTGCATTTTATAAACAGGAAGTGGGAGTGGAAGGCTCTGGTAGGGGGTCACTTGCTCTTCAACCGCTCCTCTTAAATTTAGTTTTTGGATTTATATTTAAACATGTGCTTTTTCTTCTTTTTCTTCTTCTATATCTTTCCTTCTTCTTTTTCTTTTACTACTTTTTCTTCTTCTATTTTTAGTAGGTCAGCATGTACTGTAACTTGGACTTTATCATTATTATACATTTTTGAAACATAATTTCCTTCATAGTTTTACAGAAAATCTCACATAAAGATCTTAAACGACTAACTTAGAAATCTGGTGTTTTGATTCCCTGAGGTGCCTCTTTCTTAGGTGCTTATCAAAACATAATTAATTCATTCACATTTCCATTTGTAATAACAAAAAATCACAGTTTTGGCACACGTGATAATTTCCCTCCAGAATGTCATCTATTATTTGTTTTCATGCTCTTAGTACAAAAAGTGTAGGGCAGCTGTCTTTTTGTACTGCGCCCAAATTTGCAATTCATGAGACCGAGTTCCATTGCCTCAAGAATAAAAGTTCTCTCTGAAGCCTGTTGAAATTCTTTGAACAGACTCCCTTTCAACTAGACACCTGCACAACAAATTCTGCTGAACAAATAATCAACCATTCTTTCTAAAAAGAAAAAAAGCTTTATTTTTCTGCTTATTTGCACCATGACACTTTAATGTGGTTATTACAATACCACTGAATCATACTTGCGTGCAACAGGACTAAAAATTCTAAAGTCATCAACAAAGTAAAAAAAATCCACAAATTACAAAAAAATACCACAACTCTAAATATAAATACAAAGACTTCCTGATCAAACATGGAATCAAACATTTATAAATAAATTCCACAAACTGGAATGTCCTTTTCCTTGAAGTGAAGTGATACAAGAAACACTGTCAAAGTGAGATACCCGGAGACCACAAGTGAAACCCGTCCGTTCCAACGAAACACGTGGTGAGGAAAAACCCAGCCTGCTGCACCCTCGACTCTGTTTAGCTGCAGGAAACTGAAACTCTGACATCCCTCGGGGATTTCAGTTTGCAAAGATGAGCAAGAAGAAGCAGCGGCTGAGCTGTTGCTGATAAAGACTGATAAAGTCTCCTAAGAAACAAAACAAGGAGCTGCAATTAAACACAGGAACGGCGATTCCTACAAACGTAAACGGTGGTTAAACTCTTATTTACGTGACAGCAGTGGGAGGCAAAACCACAAGTTCTCAAGCGAAACCCAAACAGATGCTACATGAGGGTGGGAGGTAGAGCGGTGTTTGTGAGATTCCTTTCCTGAAGGTTACAGTAGACGACGGGGACTCTCCCGGATTTTAAATGTAAACATGAACAAAGTTCAACTCTTCAGTGAGCTGAGCTTCATTTTAAGGTTCCATAAATATTTTATAGAGCATTTAGAAAACCAACTCTGTGCCCCTGAGTCATTCAGTTGCACAACTCAAGTAGGTGTCATCTATGACATCATGCCTGTGGGTGTAGAAACTATTAGTAACATCTTATAGGAGCATACACCCAAATACAAAACAGTGATGTTTCCTGCTGGATTATAAATAAATAAAGTTCTGTGATGCTCCATCCTGCGTGCCCTCCTCATCTTGTGGGTCCCTGCAATGCCTCGGGCCTCCAGGGCAGCTTCTCCAGGCTTTCCTGCAGCAGCTGAGCACATCCCAATAAATCCATGCTGTGTAAAGATGAGAAGACCTCATTCAGACTCGCAGAAGAGCGCTGGCTCCACAGCCTCAGCATCTGGTATTGCTTCTCTATTGAACCCAGACTGGCATCCAGCTCCACTCGCTCCATCTGCTGATCCGGCACCGAAAGTAGGCGCAGGAACTCCTTCCATCGACGCAGGGGAACCTCCTTGATGATGGCGTAGAGCACGACGGCGGGCCAGCGTTCTGACTGCTCTTTCTGCCAGACAGCTGGGAGAATAAGTTGCACAACAGCTAGTTTAGTTAAAAGTAAACAACCTTTCACAAATACAGAACGTTTAAGTGGTGTAGGAAACATGTAAGCTGGGAAATAACATCACAGCTAGTATTTAGCAGATTACCCACAATGAACTGGGTAACAGAGGCCTACAGTCGCTATCTGATTTCCTTTTTCCCGTTAGGGCTTGAAGCGCTGAATGCTTATCTCCACCTCTGCACGTTCGACTGATTATAGAGATTAAAGCTGTGTTGAACAAGCTGTAAAGGTGAGACCTCTGGTGTTGCCTCACACAGACAATTAAACAGTAGGAAAGTTTATTACACTTAAGAAAAACATTTTACAACCGATAATGATTCTCGCTCTAGTTTCTTCAAAGTTTTTAATACTCAGAAACTGTCCGAGTATTAACGGCCTCAGGACTGTGTAAAAACCCTGACTTCATCTGCATTTCCTTATATGTAACTTCAGTGGATCCAAACTCATTTTTAATTTTACTTCGTTTCTACTTTTAAAAAGGAGCTCTAGGAGTGATTTAGTTTTTGCCCTAATTAGATGATTTTGTGAAAGCAGTTGGTTAGTTATTGAAATGAATGGATTTTTCAAGCTATTTAGGATTTTCAGTTGCCTCTAATGCACATTGCACACCATGCCATGATGAGGAATTATAGTCTAATACCTCAGGGAAAACCAGCTTTTTCATGCAGGACACACATTATGTCTGTCAGATCTGTGGCATGTTTCCATGCACGATTCTGTGCTTGTTCACCAGTACGGCGTCACGTTCTGCTTCCCGGTCTTGGTTGCCTCTCGTCTCCCCTTGTTGTGTTTCTTGGTTGCACCTGCCTCTTGTTAACCTGATCACCTGCTCCTGTGTGTTTAAGCTCTGTCAGTCCTGTGTCTTTTGTCGGCTCGGCTGTTAACTTTGTCTTACGGCTTCACAAGTCAACGTGCTTTGGTTCCTGTTTCTACACCCCAAGTCCCTACAATAAACAGATTAAGGTATTTGCTGCCTCTCAGCTTTACTCGCCTGCATATGGGTCCCAAGGCAACTCTGAACATTTCATATGGTCAGGATTCTGGGGAAGTGCTGTTTGCGTTTTGTCAAATATCACTTTTATTCCTGTTATGTTTTATATTTGTTGTATTTTTTTATGACCTTCTTGTCAAAGTCTCTCTTGAAATGGTTTTTACCTATTTCAATAAACTATAATAAAACCATTTTATCGTATTTTTCTAAAACAAAGGAGGCTTGTGTGAGGGCAGATGCAAACGTTACTTAACAGCTTCTTTTTGTGTCGTTCCCCGACTCATCTAACAGTTTTTGGTGGTTGTTCATATTGCAGAAGTTGAGAGAGTGTCAGGAGATGATCTCTAATCAAAAATAGAACAGTACATGTCCCTGTTCTTTGACATTTGTGTAAGTTCACTGGCACCATGTGTCACAACTCCGATTCGTGTCTAACTAGCTTGTTTCTAAAGTCTCCTGAAATGTTTTATGCATTACGAAACATTGAACAAAAAAGCCACGATGACGTGATGACTCTTACCCATACGAGCTCCGTCTGGCACCTGCCCACAGATGTGAGCGGGTGGCTGCTGAATGATCATCGGAGTTTCCTCAGAAATCATAGGAACCTTGAAAAAGACAAAGAAGAAAAATGAAGTAAAGTATTTTCTGTCCGTTTCACTGGAAAAACTCTTATCAGTGTTGCACGTTCTCTCTAATTGGCCATTGTCTGATTCCTTGTGGTGAAATAGTTTGTTTATATGTTTTTCTCTTAAGATCTTCCTTTCCCTCCTACAGTTCCACCACAGGCCAAAATGTCATCTCCACATAACACAGAGTACATGAAGCTGCACACACACCAGTGTGGCCGGGCTGCTGCCGTGATGACTGTGCTGCCCTGTGAGGAGGAAAGAAGATAGAATCAGTGAGTTTCCTGCTAGTGTCAAAACACATTCAGTCAGGAAACACCGTTAGACATCAGAAATACAATTACCTGAAAACTGTTAGACCTGCTCTTTAGACAATAATAAATATGCATTTCATATGGTTGTACTGCAGCATCAGCATCAGAACATGGTCTTTTGATTTAGCAGATAAATGCAACATAGAGGGAAATGCACGTGGAATAATTTGACGTATGCTCACCGTTTAACATCGCCGCCTGAGCTGGTGTTTCCACAACTTTGTTTGGGCTGCAGCAGAGAAAGCTGTTCTGGTTTCTGTTAAGGGTTCTGCAGAAGAGCAGCAGGAACCAAGAGAGCACCAGAAATATTACAAGGGCCACAATAAAGAAGAGCCAGGTCTCTGGGTTGTATGCTGAAAAACAAAAGAAACAGTGATGTGACTTCAAAAAAAAAATCACAATCGCCAACATGCAGCTCGTCGGACCACGTTCCAAACCCAACACAAAAGGGACATGCTGAACTTCCTGAGGTGTAGCTACTAGGAAGTTGGTTTGGCTACAAAAACACATAAATCCCATTAATGGAACTCACGTGTTTTTGGGGCTGGATCTACTGCAGGGTTTGCTGAGAAGACTGTAGACTTGGGTCTTGGCTCTGGAGTTGAAGTCGAAGCAGCAACGTCTCAAAGTCAGTAACATGGTAAAAACTTGGTTTCCAGACTCCAGTTTGACTCTCTTCTGATTTCTGTACATTAACTTTGTGGACGTACTCCACAAGGCTTCATTTCAAACTAAACAAATGGAAAAACAACCAAATCGTAGCTGTACACTTTTTCTCAAACGGTGAAAATCCAACTGAATTAATGAAGGTCACCCATTCATCATTTACTCCAAATGAAAGATGAAGTCTCACCTTTTATGTTTTGATGACATAAAAATGGACATGACACAATTTAAGGTACTGGTGGTAAAATCTGTTTGCTGTAAGCAAAAACCCCAAATGGTTTCAGTTGCTGCAGCTCAGGTCTGAAAAGGAAATCTCGGAGCAATTAAGGCCATTTAGCTCCAAATAACCGCGCCACACCCCCAGACCTGCCCGTCCAGGTTTCTGTTTTACTTGTATTTTGGATGTTTGGGGACATTCGTTCTTGTATTTGGCATTTTGATAAGCTGCACACAGTCTGACTAATGGTTTCCGCTCAGATGCAAAGATTTATGAATCTGTTTAAGCGGCCTCAGCTGGACGCAGCAGAGAATTGAGCATAAATATGTATTTAACAAGGGGTTCACTTACTTTCTGAAGTCACTGAAGGTGTATTTGTAGTTGAAGTTGGGGTTTTAGTTGTATTCTTTTTTAGTGGAGTTGGGACTCTTCCGCAGTCCTTCTTGCATTGTGAGCTGTTCACACACTCCTGTCTGATAGGATAGACCAACAATTAAAAAGTGTTGACATTTACCAGATGGGACTCTAGAATGAACGGGTTAAAAGCTGGGCTGACTCCTCCTTTAGCAAGACACTCATTCATTCATAAGGGCAGCTCATAACTAGTCTAGTCTTCGTGTCATGCAGACTTGGACTTAATGGTCAGTAATCCAACTGGTCTTATCTGTTTTCCTGTTGAAACTCAGGTCGGGCTTCTTTGAACCCAGAAAACTTAGATGACTTTAAAAAAGCAAGAAGGGAAAATTACATCAAAGGTTTCTTCACACAAACACCCGATTTAATATTTGGTTTTTAAATCTACATGACTAATTTTTATATATAAAACATATCCAAACTAAATAGTTATAATGGTTGATATTGGTTTTAGAATTAGGTTTTGATGAAAGCAAATGAAAATATTTTGAGAGAGAGAGAGAGAGAGAGAGAGAGAGAGAGAGAGAGAGAGAGAGAGAGAGAGAGAGAGAGAGAGAGAGAGAGAGAATCCTTGTTATTTTACTACCTCCTTAGCACAAAGTCAGTTTTTAGTCTTTAATCTAAATTCCCTCAATAATATTCAGCACTTTCACGTACATCCATCCATTCTCTTCTGCTTTTCTGGAGTTGGGTCACTGGGCAGCAGCCTAAGCAGAGAGGCCCAGACTTCCCTCTCCCCAGCCACTTGGACCAGCTCTTCCGGGGGAATCCCAAGGCGTTCCCTGGCCAGGTGAGAGACGTAGTCCCTCCACCGTGTCCTGGGTCTACCTTAAGGTCTCCTCCCAGTTGGACGTGCCCGGAAAACCTCACCAGGGAGGCATCCTAATCAGATGCCCGAGCCACCTCAACTGGCTCCTCTCGATGTGGAGGAGCAGTGGATCTACTCTGAGCCCCTCCCGGATGACTGAGCTTCTCACCGTATCTCTAAGGGAGAGCCCAGCCACTCTGCAGAGAAACCTCATTTTGGCCGCTTGTATTCGTGATCTCGTTCTTTCTGTCACTACCCAAAGCTCATGACCATAGGTGAGGGTAGATCAACCGGTAAATCGAGAGCGTCGCCTTCTGGCTCAGCTCTCTCTTCACCAAAACAGACCTGTACAACGCCTGCATCACCACTGATGCAGCACTAATCCACCCACCCCTCCAGCTTTCCCTCACTCGTGAACAAGATCCCGAGATACGTAAACTCTTCCACTTGTGTCAGAACCTCATCCCTGACCCATAGAAGGCATTCGACCCTTTTCCAACTTAAGACCATGGAGCTGAATCTCATCCCAGCTGATTCACACTCGGCTGTGAGCCACTCGAGGGAAAGCCAGAGATCACGTTCGGATGAAGCCAACAGGACCACATCATCTGCAAAAAGCAGAGAGCTGATCCTCAGGCCACCAAAATGAATGCCCACCACACCTTGGCTGTGCCTAGAGATCCTGTCCATAAAGGTTATGAACAGAGTCCGTGACAAAGGGCAGCCTTGGCGGAGTCCAACTCTCACTGGGAACAAGCTCGACTTACTGCCGGCAATGCGGATCAAGCTCTGACACGGTCATACAGGGACCTAACAGCCCCTATCAGAGGGCCTGGAACCGCATGCTCCCAGAGCACCCCGCTCAGGGGTACAAACACATGTAGACTGGTTGGACAAATTCCCACACACCCTCCAGGATCCCCCTAAGGGTACCGAGCTGGTCCAGTGTGCCACGGCCAGGACGGAAACCACATTACCCTTGTGCACTTTTACAGTATGGACCAGGAGAATTTACCTATAAAATACAATTTAACAAATCTGAAATGCTGTCCAATTCAGTAACGGCTAAAACATTCAAATGAGCTAAATATCAACTGATTCTAATCAATGAACCTGAGTGGGTGAGTGCGTGCGTGTAAATATATTTCTCACCTTTGGCAGTCCAGGCATCTCTTAAGACTAGTACCTGTAGATAAAAAAAATATGATCAGGACGAGCAGTTCTCTTCAGTGATCAGATCAGTCCTGATCTTGTTCAGGAAGAGTTTACTCACTGTAGCACGGGACACAACTCCTGTGTACAGAAGTTTGATCAGAGTCGCTGTAGTAATAACCATCTCTACATTTAAATTCTCTGTTACTGTCAGGTGAGCACTCCTTTACTACCACCTCGTTTCCTGAGAATAAAAAACACTCTTTCAGGTTTTTAGTTGTAACATCAGCAAGGCGAAAGCTACAAGCAGAGCAGATTAAAACAGATTTACAGTACTATTTAGCGTCATCAGCTTGTTGTTGTTGCTTCTGTTTAACTAAGGATTTTAACCATCTCTTTCAAAATCTTTCTTAGTGCCTCAACTTGACCACGATACTTACCGACGTTACGTTTGCACAGCTGACATTTGCTCGCAGTGTTATTTATTGCTGTGTACGTGCCAGGCTTACATTTTTCACATCGGTACTGTGCATCGCCACATACACCAACTTTATAATATCCTTAATAAAAGACAAGAAAAGAATTTAGATTTAAAGACATGATTAAGAAAGCATTTTGCTGTTACCACCTACCGGCTGGGCAAATTTTGGTACATGGCTGGTCTATCGTCTCACTTTGACCCAGTCCAGTGAAGACGAGGACAAAAATCAGAGAAGCAGCCTGAAATATTAATAAAAAATGGAGGAAGAAATGTATACAACCTTCCACACATCGAGAGAGAGAGTGTGTGTGTGTAAAATCGACACTTTAGTGCACTTTTCCACATAGAAGCTTTATAATTGATCCTTTCTAGGTAACTGGGCATTAAAGGTGCAGCATGGTGTACGTGAAGCTTCGAATCAGGATTTTTAGTGATTTCATTGCACAGAAAAAGACAAAGTCACAGGTCAAGGAGACGTCTAATCGTCCGTCAGTGCCAACATATTTAAGAAATAAAAGCTGCATCAAAAAAGCAAAAGACTAGCTATGCTGATGAAAAGGAGAAACTCGATTGGCCAATGTTTAGATTATCAGTCTGATCTGATGTCCTACTGATGTAAGAAAGTCCTGGTGATCAGTGAAGGACAACTAATGATCAGCTGCTGGACCTGCTAACAGATCAATCTGTCTGGTCTTTTTCAAGAATGCCATGACTTTCCTCCGGACAATTCTCCATCACATCCAAATAAAAACACTGTTTTTCTAATCCTTGTAGGTGGCTTAGTCACAACCCGGGCTGGTGAGGCCATGCGGACTCCTCACGCTGTAAAAATTACGATCGTTGTTTGTGAGGATTTGGTTTCTCCTCCAGAAAGAGAAGCTGTTTGTGAAACTCCTTTGATGACAGCAAGCGAAAGCCCAAAGGCTTATAACGGTACAACAGAGCTGTGATGTTTATGCATGTATTGGTTTGTTTCACTCGTACTCAAATCTAGTGTGTGATTTGGTAGCTCTAAAAATTGTGATGACAGTTTTCCCCAAAGAAAAGCAAAACTCCATCAAATTAGTGAAACAACTGTATTTAATGATCTGATCTGAGTAAAACTTTGTAATAAATATTAGTAGACAACATGAAACCAATAAAGTGAGTCAGTTATTCAATGTACAGAACATCGTTTTTAATAACATTTAAAAAATAAAGATGTGTCCCTCTTTGATTGGGTGTTCTGTGGAATAAATTAAACCTGAACACGACTGGACAAGATCTTACTTTCTCGCTTGGTCTCATTCAGCTGAAAGCATCCAAATATTCTCTCAGTATATATTTTTTTCATTTCCTGATAAAAGATGCAGATTCTCTAAATCAGACTGCGTTACTTACCCACATCAAGGCCATGTCCGGAGCGCAGGTCGGATGAATGAAGAACTAATGTGGGATAAATTACAGCTACGCATTAGAAATAAAACCTAAAGAAGAAGCATGGCAGGTTGTCCAGTTGTCCCTTCTGGGTCCGTCTGCTGGAGATGTAGATGTCTCCACCATAGATGTCCTGACTCTGACTCAAACACTGTGAGAAAACAACTGTTGTCTTTTTGTGTACGGGTAAGTCGGGGCTGTCAGTTCTTTAGAGAAAGGTTTGACAAACAGGAAGAGCAATGAGCTCACTTAACACCCCCCTTTCTCCTCACACACACACACACGCACGCACGCACACACACACACACACCGTAGCAGTTAACTGTCAGCTCTCCAGTTCCTGTGCTCAGACTGCTTTTTTATAATTCCACAGAATCGTGTGTGTGGTTCAGACAGGTCAACAGCAAGACCGATGTATGAAGACTTAATGGAAATGTGGACAAAGTCAGCAGCGTTATGGGATTATACTGTTTTAAATGAATATGCCTTCAAATAATATTTTTTCCAACGTTGTGAGGGAATCTGCAGGTTGAGATTTTGGGGATAACTGTGGTTAGTTTCTCTTCTTCGTTCTGAGTCTACATCTTAAGGAATGTGGCCAGTTTTATTTGACACATTTTAGGGACTTTTTATTTTATTTTGTGTTAACAGTAGGAGTATTTCTAACGTGAGAAGGAATCTCTGACATGGCTGTGCAGGGTTGGTCACAACAACACGATGAAGCGGTGATAGGTCATGTAGGTGTGGGGGCATTTGGTGAAGAGAATGACCTAAATCCAAGAGATCATAAAAAATGTAATAAATAAATAAATAATAACAATGTCTGATTTTTAGAGAATTTATTTGCAATTTATGGTGGAAAATAAGCATTTGGTCTCCTACAAACAACCAATATTTCTGGCTCTCACAGACCTGTAACTTCTTCTGTAAGAAGTTCCTCTGTCCTCCACTCATTTCCTGTTGGAACTCGTTATAAAAAACACACTCCAAACTCCACTATGGCCAAGACCAAAGAGCTGTCAAAGACACCAGAAACAAGACTGTAGACCTGCACCAGGCTGGGGAGACGGAATCTGCAATAGGCAAGCAGCTTAGAAAGTGGAAGACATACAAGCTCCCTCTATCAGGGGTCAAAATGATCCCAAGAACGGTGAGCAAAAATCCCAGAACTACACAAGGGAATGACCTGCAGAGAGCTGGGACCAAAGTTACAACAGGACTCAAGTCCTGCAGTGCCAGACGTGTCCCCCTGCTTAAGCCACTATGGTGCAGGCCCGTCTGACGTTTGCTAGAGAACATTTGGATGACCAGAAGAGGATTGGGAGAATGTTATATGATCAGACAAAACTAAAATAGAACTATTTGGTAAAAACTCTTCTTGTCATGTTAGAAAGAGAAAGAATGCTGTGTTGCATCTAAAGAACACCATACCTACTGTAAAGCATGGGGGTGGAAACATCATGATTTGGGACTGTTTGTCTGCAAAGGGACCAGGATGACTGACTTGTGTAAAGGAAAGACTGAATGGAGTCATCATCAGATTTTGAGGGAAAACCTCCTTCCGTCAGCAAAGGGCATTGAAGATGGAACATGGCTGGGTCTTTCAGCATGATGATGATCCCAAACACACTGCATGGGTAACACAGAAGTGGCTTTCTAAGAAGCTTTTCAAGCTCTCCAGGCTCCATCTCAACCCCACAGAACATCTCGGAGGGAGTTGAAAGTCTGTGTTGCCTCGCGACAGCCCCACAACACCTCTGCTCTAGAGGAGATCTACATGGAGGAATGGGCCAAAATACCTGCAACAGTGTGTGAAAACCTTGTGAAGACTTACAGAAAACGTTGACCTCTGTCAGTGCCAACAAAGGTTACACAACAAAGCATTGGGGTGGACTTTCATCATGGACCAAATACTAATGTTCCACCACGATTTGCAAATAAATTCTTTAAAAATCAAACAATGTGATTTTCTGGGGTTTATTTTTTTTTGTCTCATTGAGGTATGCCTATGATGAAAACTACAGACCTCTCATCTTTTTAAGCGGGAGAACTTGTACAACTGGTGGCTGACTAAATATTTTTTGCTCCACTGTTAACCACACAAACACACAGGAATGAACACACTCTACAAGATAGATGCACACACAGAGGTACATGCTACTCTAAATATGACCAATACCATTGAACAGTTCCTATTCCATTTATTCTTGTAGACTTTTGTATACTGTCTGTTCTCTCTCCGTTCTCTAGTGTTGTCCCTCCCGCTCTTTCCGTTTGTGTTGGTCTCTTTAATCCCTGCCTATCCACTCTGGTGCGTGAGCAAATGCGGTTTAACTTGCCACAAACATAATAAAGACTACAATAGTAATATCACACATCCTTCTTGCTGTAGAGTAAAACTACCCAGATCCACCTTTCTGTCTGCTTCAACTTCCAGGCCATGGACTGGTTAATAAAAAACCACGGAGACACGAGAGTGGGGAAGTGCTGACATGTGATTGGATCTAGGAACTCCTCAGATGTAGGTTGATTGGTGGAGCTAGGAAGCTCAAAACTCTTGACGTGAATCTGATGAAACGATGAAAGCAGAAGGAAGTGACTTCCCCTCATAGCTGAGCGTGATGACGTGGACATTATGAGTTCTGGTTAGAGGAATGCTGCCAAGTAGAGTTTTGGTTGTGCTCAAATAAAGGGGTGACAAGAGGCAGAGGCTGTGACAGATATTTAGCATTTACAATGAAGGAAATTATTATTTTTTGTTTTTTGTTGATGGTCTGTGAAAAAGGATTTAACCTACAGTAAAAGGAACTCAAAAGGCTACAGATATAAGAAAAGAATAAAAATTTAATGGAAAAAAATCCCTTTATTGTGAATTATTTATGACAGGAGCAAAAAAAAAAAAGGAGAGTGAAAAATAAGAATAAAGAGTAAGCAACAAGTAAATATAAAACAGAAATACTTCAAATATTAAAAATGCTCAAAAATTAAAAATTCAAAAATTCCAAATACATACAATTACAATTTTTATTTTGGGGGGAGGGGGGTGTTCTGTTAAAAGGTTATAAACAATGTCTGCTGTAAATGGTTCAATGAATAACCTGAGTTCTGTGAAAAACACACAAAAAACAACAAAATCATCAAACGTTTCGTGTTAAAGTGATTTTGTAAACTTTCCCACATTGTCAATTTTTTATTTAGAGTAATTCACAGCTGGAAGTGTGTGTAAAACTACCCAAGAGCATTTAGATTTTACAAAAGTGAAATACATATTTTTTGTAGTTTTTTTTACTTGCTCAACATTAAAATATTAAAACAAACATAGATTCTACAAAATCTTGTACTTCTTATCTATCGGGTTGGATTTCTGTGTTTTTGATCTTAAAATACACCTTAGGATGTTTTCAGCAATAACAAAATTGGATGTTTTATTGAACCTGCAAACCTCATGCAGATGTTTAGGTCTTTTATTGTTTGTTCTCTGTTTTGCATCATTATTCATGGATTGCATCTTCTTTTGCTGAAACCTGTTCTCCTATAATAAGTATTTTATTACCAAAATATTACTGTATTTTATAATCTGCGTCTGTGATATTTTTCATATTTCTTAAATGTTGCAGTTTTTTAGCTTTTTATTTGCCGCCTACCCTGAACAGGTTTGCTGAGGTCTAACTAACTAAAGAGTCTAATTGATTACTAAAGGCTGCAGTCAGCATTTTAATTGCAGTCAAATATATATTTTGTCCTAATGATGCTGTGCTTTGGGGTGTTTGGTTTTGTTGCAGCGCGGATTCTGCAGGCTAAATTGAAAAAGACACGCCTTTAAATAACCTTATATCACGCACCAGAAATGCACTCGTAGGATTTAAACCCAAAGTAAGGTGAGCAGGTTTCCCCTTCGTGTTTCTGTGGCTTACTGTACCCAGCCTGCAGCGGCACCCAGAAGTGAACAAAGCGACCCGGAAGCGGTGGTCCGACTGGAGGCAGACAGAACATCAAGCTTTTTTTTATATAGCTCTACTCGCATATCTGCTAGCAGGACACAAGGTATTTGTGCATGTGTGTTTTGTCTTTTCGCCGCTGTGCGTTTCTCCGAGCAGCCATCGCGTCCCAGATGTGTGCAGATTTCTGCACAATTTCTCTCTTTTTGATTCGCCCCAAAAGTTACAGAATGTGGAGGGAAACGGCAGCAGCCCTAAAAGTGGGATTTTGTTAACGGATTTCGGGAGGTGAGCCTTTGTGTGCTGCTAATGTTTAGCTTCTAGTGCATCGATGTGTTGTTTGAATCGCCGAAATGAGTCCAGCTTGTCCGTGCTGGCTTTTTTTTCCTCTTCGCGGGGCATGGTTGTTGTAGGAAGTGTCGGTTTTTTTTTAAGAGGTGGGGAGGCCGGGCTATTCAAACCTGCAATTTGCCGTAAACAATCATTCATGCCTTTGACACAATAAACACGGGTCTTTGTGTCTCCCGGACGCCTTTTCATCCGCAACACCCTCCTCGCGACACAGACGCTAACGCGCCTAAAAAAATTGGGGTCTGCAGAATATGGCGTCCCGCCTTATAAAAATAAGGCTGCCATTTTTGTTTTTCTTTTGTCTGGAAATGTTTTAGGAAAGCTGTCTGAGAATGTCTGAGAGGCACCGGGAGGGTCGAACCGCACCGATCCTCCCACCGGCCCGAGCCCACAGCAGCTCCCAGACAATACGACGTGTCCGAAAAGTCAAAGAAGTCAAAGTTTTGGGCTTTTTTCCCCTCTTCTCCTCTCTTTGCGTTTGTCTGAAAATTTAAAGCGACGGCTACTTAAATTTCTTCTACCTGAGAATTTAGACAAAAGGAGCAGAGGAGGGCTCCTAGCTAAACGGCTAAAGCTTTATTACACAGGAAAAGAGATAAAATGGGTGTATTAAATAGAAATGTTACCTCTCCTTCCGTGGGCCTAATTTATAACTGGTTTATAGATTCAGTATTTATGCAAATCCTTCAAATCTCAATTTTTTTTTTTTTCATTTTAAAGTAAAATTATTCCAGAACTACTTATTGGTTAGTTTCACGTCTATTCTGCCTCCTCCTCTTCATATGATGGAGTTGGGTCAGTTGCCATGGTGTTGGGGCTTCTTTAAAGAGCAAACATCCTGAGGAAGGGGTCCTGTTGAAATAAGGGGTGTCCTAACTTTTTGCCTATAAAAATTGAAAGCTGAAAGTACTCACAGGTCATAATAAAACACAATTTTGTTATTTAAAATACTAAAAATATTTTAAACATGTACTAAGTAATGTGTTGTATATTAATGAAAATGAGGAAGTGTTGTAATTTGCTGTAGGAAGGAAATCTGTGAGCCTGTCCGTTGTTTCTGTTTTTAGCCTTGAAAAATGTTGTCTTTTTCCCTGCAACCAAAAACAAAATGTCTCACTCTTTCTTTGAAAATGTTTACTGTATCCAAACACGTTTTAGGAATAATTGTGCACATGCCTGTTTATTAGTAATAGCATGCAAGTTTAATAAGACAAATTCTTATTATGCTAGAATTATTATTATTATTATTATTATTATTATTATTATTATTATTTTCTACTATTTTGTAATGGTGATGGTTGAATTGTACAGGCAGCTTGGGCAACCTTAAGCTAAACGATAGGAGAAAGGTCTATTAACAAAGTAATTGACCCTGTATCAACACCGATATGTAAACACCGATGGACTTTAATGAAAACTATGGAACAGGATCTTTCTGCTACCTCACCAATACGTTATTGTAATAAGATAAAAGAAGTCTTGTTCAAAATTGTACACATATATTACCCGTCAAAAGTGAACGTCTGTATTTTTTTTCCAAATGTATCTGACATCTGTACTTTTTGTGGTTGTAAGGGAGAAACGATTGAGCATATTTCTGTTGATTGTTTTCATGCAACATTATTTTGGTTCCATCTCCAAAAATATATTTCCAAAAAGCTACAAAAAGATATTTTTTAAGCAAATTTGAAATACTCCTTATTGTTAATAACCCTCATCTATCATCCAATGAAAAATATATAATTAATTTGATCATTATTTTAGCTAAATATTATTTATTTAAAATGATTTTTCAGAAATATTCCCTCCTTTTATGACTTCAAAATTACAGACATGAAATATTGGAACAGCATTGAAAATCTGAAAAAGAAAAACAACAAATTAACCAAGACTATCAATTTATTTCATCATTTTAATCTAGACGCAGCAGATCCCTAAGTGTTATGTTTGTATGTATTTTTTTCTTTCTCTCATGTTATCTTTCTGTCCGTATTACTTTTGTAAATTTACTGTCAACTCTTAAATGTATGTTTTTGCAAATGTAAACAACTGTAAAATGTGATCTATGAATAAAAACAAAAGAAAGGTCTTATTAACTGAATATTTGGAAAACAGTGGGATAATAAAACATGTCTCAGGTCCTGTTTATGTCTGATAGTAAGCTCCTATCATTTCTGACATAACAGACGCTTTTCATCTGCTATATTTTTCAGGAGAGATGCACAAATTTTGAGTTTTGAGGGCCGATATTAATGTACAGTAGGTTAATTCTGATTTATATGAAGGAACTATAATTAAAGTGTAATAACAGATTCATTTCAGATTAATCAATTTAGCCAATTTGGGTGCATCTCTGACTTTTAGGTCTGACACTTTTTGTCCTCCGCTTCTTAACATGTTTTTTTAAACAGACGTTTCATAATATGTTCTCACGGTTGTAGAAAACGAGTGACAAGGCAGCCAAGGTTACAAAGCAACCGGAAACCTGGAGAACCGTTGAGGCTGTTGTTCTGATCCTGCACACTTGGGTCATGAGGCTGGATGTCCCTCCTACTCCCGTGCACATGACTTGCATTTTAATTTTTCACTTATATATTGGTGCACTATTTCACAAGTGACATTTTGTAATGAACTCTTGACTGTAATTTCCTCTCGCTATAGAGAGCTCTAATAATCCATGGTAGGGTTCAGTAAAGGTAGCGTACGCTAGTTGGACACTACATTGACCATATTGCATTGTGACGTCCATCACTCGGCGATTTTCACTTATTTTTCTAGACATCTGTAATGTAAAGGGGCTCATTTGCTTATCAGAGATAAGACCTTATGCAAACAAGTGATTTTCCTACACCTTCTCAGCCATAGTTATATAAATGAATCCTGTCAGTCACCTCACAGTCAGTCACGTATTATGCTTGATATAATTTAATTATGCAACAGCATAATTATGACTAGCAACATATTTTGCCATCTAGTGTTCAAATCAATGTGAAAACACTCCAGGACTGCATTGCTATCACGCATGCACCAAACATTTTCGCATAAGGATTCAAAGGTTTGACTCATTTATGATCACTGAAAAAAAAGTGTGAACAAGAACAGATCTAATGCGTCTAGTTTGTTAGACAAAATGTGTAGAAGCGTTTTCTTTAAAGAGCAAGTCACCCCCAAATCAACTTGTTTTTTTTTTGATAAACTATATAATTATGTGTCTAATCGTGTTGCAGACACGTATAGTCAATAGTTTAGCACTTTAGTGCATTTTAGTTAAAATTAAAAATTTCTGCCTAAAACTGTCAGTGTTGTGCCGTTGTCAGGTAAAAACTCTTCACTGTATTTAAATTTAAATCTGCCATCGCTATTGGCTAAGAGGTACCCTAGAACGTTAGCTGGTACCATATGATGTCACAATGTCGTTGTGAGCCTGTGTGTGCATTGGTTAGTGGCTCCGCCCTCTCGGTCTGCTAGGCAACAGCATTTGTTGCGTTTTTCAAACAGGAAGTGGGAGTGGAGTAATACCCTGGTAGGGGGTGACTTGCTCTTTAAGTAGTAAACACTATGTGTTGACTGAAGTGTGAGGAAATACATTTAAAAACATTAGCAAAGCAGTAGCATCAGCACATATGTGCTGATATCTGCTCATAGGAAGTGAAAACAAAAAATGTAATGTTTATTGGTTTAAAGTTTGTCTAAAAACTCAAAATGACAAATCTCAGCACATATGTTCATTTACAACAGAAACCAGTGTAAAGTTTGGACCTGAACGAAAAAGCTTTGAAACAAAAACACGAAACTAAGTAGCTGGATGTGGTTAAGGTGTCGACTTTTACCAATTCCTCATTCAAGTGTAGCCGTGATCTTTACAGATTTGTTTCACCCTGGCTGTACAAAACGACAGCTCAAGCCTTGTAATGTTGACTAAAATATGACTGTTGCTGATTTCAGGATGGCAGAGCCTCGATTTAACAACCCGTATTTCTGGCCACCTCCTCCATCCATGCCCAGCCAGGTAAGTCTGTTCACGGCGTTGGGTAATTGTTGCGTCTCCAGTTTGATTTGCTGTCTGTGTCCATGTGTGGATGTCCTTTGCATCATTCAGTAAGCACAGTCGTCTTAGGAATGAAAATAAATCAAGCTTCTTGTCACCTTCTTGTCTGTTGTGCGTTTTGTCTTTGGGGGGCTAAAAGACCTTCACACGCACTTGGCTGTTTTCTGATGAGCATGACCCTTTAACCCTTTCAGCTGGATAACGTGGTCCTCATTAACAAGATCAAGGAGCAGCTGATGGCTGAGAAGATTCGACCGTTGCACTTGCCGCCTACCTCCACTCCTTCTCAGCAGTCTCTATTGGTGCCCACCTCGTCCCCTGATGGCAGCGGCCAGCATGGCATACCGCTGCCAAAGCCTCAGCCGCAGCAGGTGCCGGGACACCACTCCACACAGCCGCAGGGCTCTGGACAGCCGGACATCGCTCTACACGCTCGTCCCGCTTCCAGCTCTAGACCAGGTACAAACGCCCCCTCACCGGTTCTGGATTCACATCAGTGTGATGTAATAAATCTAAAGGCGTCAGCTCGGCCTGAGCCAGGTGGGGACGGTCTGTCGCCGTGCAGCCAGCCTACAGTAGGTCCATAGGTGGGTACATATGGTGGGCTCAGCACGAAACAAACCTCAGGGAAGCAGCACCGAAAAATGTGTTTGGCCCCGCGCGAACAGCGCACACCGGTGTGAACGCAGTGACCCTTCGAGGGCCAGGCCGAGCTGACCACAGTGTAAACGTGGCTTAAAATGATCGGCTCTAAACACTGGGGTTGGATTTCATTCTAATTATTTTGAATCTGGGCTCATGTTTGACTTTCATGTTTTAAAACCTTTTTTTTTTACTTGTCTTCATAACTTCCAGATGGAAATCTCGACGACAAGTCGGCAGTAAAGGCCAAAGGATTATGGGAAGACTGGCACATGAGACAAATGGCAGAGCAGCCTGGTCGGGTCAACCATCGCTCAGGTACTCCACAGGGAAAATACGTAAATAGTGAAAACAAAACACATTTTAGAGTCTTGAGTAATTACGTTTGATGTGCAAGAAGTCCTGGTTCCTCCCTCCGCAGCTCTGGCCCCTTCATCCCGACCCGACAGCCACAACACCTCAGAGGCCCTGACCCCTACGACTCCGACCTCTAGCAGCCAGAACCGCCTCGGCGGTGCCCCCTCTGTGAACATCATCTCCGGGCTGGCGAGCGGTCCCGGCATGGACCACATGAAGGCCGGCGGCCTGGCGGGGCTCTTGGGTCCCCCACCAAAGGCACCTCGGGGGAGGAAGAAGATAAAAGCCGAAAACACTTCTGGGCCTCTTCTAGTGGTGCCCTACCCCATCCTAGCCGACCAAGACTGTGTCACTGTGGCACCCAAAGAGGGCAAAACCTACAGGTTAGACACACAAAGCCACTGCTGTCGCTTCATGGCCCGTGGGATGTTTAGTGTTGGGTTTGTATGTTAGAAATGCCGTTAAACGTGTAATAACTCTGTATATTCAGTATTCTGTTTATGTGATCATGGACTGGGCTTTACTTGGATTAGTTGCTTTTTCCACGACTCACCAGTGACTATTAAACATGCTGACGTGCCATTACTGGTGACATCATCACCCGGTCACAAGTAGGTGATAAAACCGGTTCAGGGTCAATATGAAGTTGGCGTGAGACAGAGCTGCCGGACACATGATGAAAACTCTAGTTGTGGAAACCGGGCGGATGTGTTGTTGCTGTGTTGCATCATAGTGGTCTGACTTCCACATTTCAGCCTACATCATACCTATTTACAGGCTTTATTCTAGGCTGCTCACAAAAATAGAGACGTATATTTTTCCACTCTAGCATTGTTTGTCACCTTCTGAAATGCTTACTGGTCTCCAGAGGAACCAGTGGGGTAAACGACAACCTGACAAAGTTGATCATTTAAAACTTTAACGTTCTGCAGCTGTTGTCTCCTGCCTCTTCTAGATGCAAAGTCTGCCCGCTCACCTTCCTAACCAAGTCAGAGATGCAGATCCATTCCAAGTCCCACACAGAGGCCAAACCACACAAATGTCCCCACTGCTCCAAGACGTTCGCCAACGCCTCCTACCTGTCCCAGCACCTGCGCATCCACCTAGGCATTAAACCCTACCACTGCTCCTACTGCGAGAACTCTTTCCGTCAGCTGTCCCACCTGCAGCAGCACACCAGGTTGGTCATGCATGGGCGGTAAAATGTGCACGCATGAATGCATCGTCCCTTCTACCTTAGTGGTTTTAGATGCTGAATGAATCTTGCTGCACTCTGGTGTTGTTTTGCGTTGCAGTCTTTAATAAGTAAGAATCTAACATCAAGATCTTTAAAAATCTCAAAAGGTAGGGTCAGTGATGTTCTGGATCTTCATAGTGCTCCAGATGGTTTTCACATACCGATGGCAACCAATGAATTAAAGTTTCTGTCAAAATTGAATTATTTTAATCACCTCTAAAACATACAGTTCTGGAAAACCTGATCCAATCTTTGTGAACGTCCTGTTGTTAATGATGGATTCTGATCCATCCATCAAACTGCTCCTCTGACCGTCACTCCCCCCTCTGAAGAAGAAGAAAGTATCATTTCTATAGCGCCTCTCAAGATAAAAATCACGAGGCGCTTCACAAAAACAAAACATGTAAAAATATAAAAAAGAATTTAGAAAATGGTTAAAAATATATTTCAAATGAGCACAAAATAGACAATTGTGATTAAAAAATGTTAAGAAAGAGAGAGAGATTGAATAGGAAAGAGGGAAATCAGTGGATCCTGAGGAAGGTGGAATAGGTGGGGAGAGCAGAATAGAGAGAGAGTGGTGAAGAAGGTCATGCAAAAGCCACTTTGAACAAGTGAGTCTTCAGCTGCTTTTTAAAGGAGACCACTGAGTCCACTGATCTCAGGCTCAGGGGGAGAGAGTTCCAGAGTCTGGGGGCCACAGCAGCAAATGATCTGTCACCTTTGGTCTTTAGCCTGGTGCTGCACAACCAGTAGGCTTTGATCACTGGACCTCAGGGACCAGCTGGGGGTGTAGGGACTAAGAAGATCACCAATAAAAGATGGTGCTTGTCCATGTAAGGCCCTGTAGACCAGAACCAGGATCTTGAAATGAACCCTGATGTTGACTGGCAGCCAGTGAAGCTGGAGGAGAAGCAGGTTGATGTGGGTGTGTTTGGATGTGTGTGGTGTGTGTTCTGTGCACACACCCCTTTTTGTGCACGAATCTCTGCTTTCAGCAGCTCAACAGGAATTGAAGCAAGAGCTAAGCTAGCTAAGGAGTTGTTTTATTTGTTCTGTTTGGAAACTTTTAGGTGATGGGGTTATTGTCTGGGAACGCAGCTCGTCCTTTGTCGGCTGGCAGAGCAACGTATGTGTGTGTGTGTGCGTGTGTGTGTCGTTGGCCAGCAGAACCAAGTCTGAGGAGGTTGGGGTCGAGTCCTAGAAGTTTTGACTTGTTGTTTGTGGGGTTGTGCTGCTGTGATTTTGAATTTAGGAATAATCTGCAATTATAAAAAGCAGCGCTCTATATTATCTAACCTACTAAGTTGTTATACTGTTATGTTTGTGTGTTACATAGGAATTATGGCTGGAAAGGTGCCAACTACAGATTGAAAAGTTAATAAAACACTATGTTATGTATCCGTTGGGTCTGGCGTTCTACCATTTTCTACGACCATCAGATTCTTTGACGATGGGGAGGAGCCTAAAAAATGTGGGTTGGGCCTTTTTTCTTTTTCCAAAACGTAGCTTGCTTGAGCAAATTTTTCCAAGAACGTCAACAAATTAGTTCAGAAATTCCACACTGGGTCTTGAATTACATTTACTAAGATCTTCAATTGGACAATCATCCATTTATTTTTCTCTTCTGCTAACATTTTGTATTTATTTAACAAATGTGTTCATTTCCATCTGAGGAATTTCAAGTGACAAAACTACAAAGCCCATGATGCAACAAGGCATTCAGCCGTGAAGATTCCTGGGTTTCTCTGCCCCTGAGACTAGTTTGTTTGTTTAGGCAAATAAAATAAAAACTTTCTTCATTATCCACTAACGTCTTTGTTGTCCATAATTTGTCTCGTAAACACTGGAATCATTTTAACCTTCAGAGGTTTTAAATGTAACTTCCCGAAACTTGCAGAAGCCTTGATAAAAAAGATTTAACTGCTGTTATCTTTCATAATTACTAGTTTTTGTTATCTATCGCTGCAGAATCCACACAGGCGATAGGCCTTATAAATGTGCTCATCCTGGATGTGAAAAAGCATTTACTCAGCTGTCTAATCTCCAGGTAAGTGAGACCTCTTTGCTAAAAGCTAGCGTGCATTTGTAACCTTTACCTGACCTTTTTTCTTAACATTGTGTGTGTGTGTGTGTGTGTGTGTGTGTGTGTGTGTGTGTGTGTGTGTGTGTGTGTGTGTGTGTGTGTGTGTGTGTGTGTGTGTGTGTGTGTGTGTGTGTCCCACAGTCCCACCAGAGACAGCACAATAAAGATAAACCATATAAATGTCCCAACTGCTACCGTGCCTACTCAGACTCTGCATCGCTGCAGATCCACTTGTCAGCACATGCCATCAAAAACGCTAAGGCCTACTGCTGTAGCATGTGTGGCCGGGCATACACCTCAGTGAGTACAAAAAAAAAAAAAAAACCACAAGCTGTTTGTTATCTCACATTTTCCGAGAGCATGCTCAGAGAAGGCTGTTTACGACACGTCGCTGATAAGATGGTGACATTTGACGATTCTCTTGTCTTCCTTTGAGAAGAAGCCACACTTTTGTGAAACTGACAGTTCAGCAGGTTGTTACCAAGTATAAGTACATTTTATGAGTGAGAGGTGTGCAGCGAAGGCTGGTGGCAGTACTCACCTGACTAGATCACCATGGTAACAAAAGCACAAACACAAAACCTGCTTCAAAATGTTGCAGGTTTTAAAAACGTCGCCACCTTTAAAACGGAGTTTGTCACTGATGAACCTGAAAGATAAATCAGGCCAAAACAGCTCGTATGTGTCACGAGGCAGGCGTAAGAAAGACGTCAGGCAAGCCGACAACGATCTCAATCGGTTTGTTTAAATACTGATCAAATTTAACAGTTTTTATTCACTTTGCAGCATTAAAGGGACTTTAACCTGGGAAACTCGTCCCTTTTAACCAGAACTCAGAGCTGAGCCGACTGTACTGGTTGTTTCTATGGGAACCATCATTTGATGAAGCAAAACTGATTAATCACTCTATGTTTTTTAGATTTTACCCCATTTTTTGTTCTAAACTCCTTATATAACTGTAAGCAAACTAAAAAAATTCTTGTTGGGAATAATCCACCATAAATTTCTTGTCATTGATGGTGGGATGAATCTGACATGTTATTGGTCATTTCAGACAGTTTAGTGTTTTTATGAGGAAAACATGAACAAATATCACTAAAAACTACCAGTAGCAGAATGCGCTGGGACAGGCAAACCCTTAAATTAGAATTTTCATAGAAAATGTTTCAGTTTTGAGGGCCTGTGGTGAAAATGTTGGAACAAGACGAAGACAGGAAGAATAAATATTTCCATATTTTAACCTTATTTGAAATTTAAAAATCTGTAAATCGAATTAATTTATCTTGAAAAATGTTTTTTTTATTTCT